>NC_135726.1:46749564-46929744 GCF_964656455.1 Halichoerus grypus
CCCTTCTCTCTCCTGGGCAAAATTTCTTTCCTCTTCTCCTTCCTCAGTGATGCCTTCCTCCTCTTTCCCCTTCGTTGTTGGACCTTCCTTTATTTCCTCCTCAATCAAACTCTCAGATAAGCCTTCAAACAGGATATCTCTGATATTCTCTAATAAGTACTTTAGCTGAGTTTTTTCTGATTTATTCTTCTCAATTCTCCTTAGAAGTTTCTTTAGCTGCTTTTTTCCTAACAGATTTTGTTCCTGGACTTCCTTTAATATACTCTCTACCTGGACTTTATCTAATAGTATCTTTCCCTGGACCTTCTCTAATAACCTTTGGTTCTCCTCCAAGCTGTCTCTATCAGTCAGTGTTTTCTCTTTGGTGGCCAGTCTGTCATCTTCTACTTTTCTCTCTTCCTGATCCAGCTCCTTCTCTTGTTTCATTATTTCGCTCTCTTCCTTAAAAAATTCCCACCTCTGGCCATCCATTCCACTCTTCCCCATCATAGATGATCTCTCTTCCTCAGGTATTTCTGTTTTTTCCAGTGGTACTATACTCCTTTCTCTAACTATTTTAGGTAGGATCCTCAACAGGTAACTCTCTCTCTTCCTTATATCTTTTAACCTGGAACTAGCCTCTTTTTCTTCAGAACGAATCCCTTTCTCCATATTCAGTTTCCTCATTGCCTGTATTCTCTCCTCTTTGGTTCGTTTCCTTTTTTTCTTGGCAATACCCATCTCCTTGGTCCTAATGTCATAGGCCAGTTCCCTCTCTTCCTGGGACAATTCCTCTTCTTTCATAATTTCTTTCTCTTCCTCAGTTTTTTTCTTTGTCTTAGTTATGCCAATTCCCTTCCTGGCTATTGCCTTTTCTTTCTTATCAATACGCCTCTCTTCCTTGGCCAGTTTACTGTCTTTCTGGGTCAGTCTTTTCGTCAGTGCTTTCTCCTGGGACGTTTTCTTCATTTCACCAGCGTGTTCCTCCTCTTCTACAGACAACTTCTCTTTTTCCCAGGCCCATTGTTTTCTTTGATCGCTCTCTTTCTCCTCTTTCCGACGCCATATTCTCTCTTCCTGGGCCTGTTTCTGCTCTTTTAGGACTAGTTGCTCTTTTTCATGGATCTGTTCTTTTTCATCAATGGATTTCTTATCTTTCCCAACCCATTTCTCCTCTTTCTTAGCTTGTTTCTCTTTTGGGGGGAACACTGTCTCAATTTCCTCTATCTTTTTTTCCTCTTCTGGGATCAGTTTCATTTTTTCTCTGGCCCGTTTTTTTTTTCCCTCAGTCTGTTTCTCCACTTTTCGAGCCAATTTCTCCTCTTTCTGATCCTGTCTCTTTTCTTCCTGTGACCACTTCTCCATTTCCCTAGCCTGTTCCTCCTCTCCTAAGTCAGCTTTCTTTTTTTCCCAGGCCCATTGCCTCTTTTTCTTGGTTGTTTCCTCCTCTTTCTGGGCCCTTCTCTCCTTTTCCACAAGCTTTTCCTCTTCTTCTAGGCCCAGTTTCTTTCTTTTCCGGGCTAGCCATCTGTCCTTGGCTTCTTTCTCTTCTTTCTTAGTCTGGTGTTCTTTCTCCTGTTTCCCAATTTGTTTTTTCTTTTCTTGGATTTGTTTCTTTTTATAGGCCTCTTTTTTCTCCTTTCCTAACCATTTCTTCTTTTCTGGAGTCAATTTAATTTCTTGCTCTACCAAGCTGCCCCTTTCTGATGCCTGTTTTCCTTCTTCCACAGACAGTCCTTCCTCTTCACTAGACAAATGTTCCTCTTCCTGGGCCAATTTCCCCCTTTCCTGGATCTCTTCCTCAACATGTTTCTCTATACCCTGGATGTGTTTCTTCTTTTTGTGGGACTTTTTCTTCCTGCCTTTAACTTGTTTCTTTAAGTGCAGGATTAGTTCCTCTGTATCCCAGGCCAGTTTCTCCTCTTCCACACCTGGCTGCTTCTCTTCCTCAACCGGCTCCTCCTCTTCCACTCTCAGCTGCTCCTCTTTCTCACCCAGCTCCTTCTCTTCCTCACCCAGCTCCTCTTCTTTCTCACCCAGTTCCTCCTCTTCCTCACAAGGTTCCTCCTCTTTCTCACCCAGCTCCTCCTCTTCCTCTCCCAGCTGCTCCTCTTTCTCATAAGGTTCCTCCTCTTTCTCACCCAGCTCCTCCTCTTCCTCACCCAGCTGCTCCTCTTTCTCACCCAGCTCCTCCTCTTCCTCTCCCAGCTGCTTCTCCTTCTCACCCACCTCCTTCTCTTCCTCACCCAGCTCCTCTTCTTTCTCACCCAGTTCCTCCTCTTCCTCACCCAGCTCTTCCTCTTCCTGGGACAATTGCCTCTCTCCCCAGATAGGCAACACCTCTTCCTGGGGCCACATGCCTTCTTCATGGGCCATCATAATCTTCTCCAAGTCCCACTTACCCCTTCTCCAAGTCCCACTTACCCCTGCTCTCCCCTCCTTCCAGGTCACTCTTTTTCTTTCCTTTAGTTTCCCCCCTTTTCCAGTCTCTTTCTTTTCTCCTAAGACTAACTTCTGCTCTTCCTGGGTTAATTTCTCTTGTGGGGAAGCCAGTATTTTTTCTTCCCAAGCTATTTTTTCTTCCTGATGGGTCAGTTTCTCCTTTCCCTGCATTAATTTCTTCTTTGGCATACTCAGTTTCCTTTCTTCCTCAGATGTTTTCCCTTCTTGCTTGGCCAGTTTCCTTTCTTCTTTTTTAAATTTCCTTTTCTCTAAGGCTAGTTTATCTAAGAAAGCAACTTTCGTTTTCTTCATTTGAGAAAATGCCTTGTCCTTCTTTAATGCTTTTTTGCCCCTTTGTCCTCTCAATTCTGTCCCTTCTTCCTCCACAACCTCTATATCCGCCTTTTCAGTTATAATGGATGGTTCTTCTACCACTTGTTCATCCAATTCTGATGAGTCCTTTAGAAGGGGGCAGATCTCTTGGAAGAGTTCCCAGCTGGGCTCTTGGGGACCAAGCATCACCTGAGCCAAGTCCACCAATTCTTGACCCAGATCTCTTAACATTCCTGGATGGGAATTTGCTATCCTTGAGGTGACAAGATAGCAAATGTCATCCCGCCAAGACCTGGTATCTGATCTACCCACGCGTCCAGGCATACCAGCCAAACCTCGGTCACTCTTTCCATGTTTCTTCCTTCTATATTTTTCTTGCTCAGTAATCTGCATGACTTTTTTCTTGGGCTCTTCTGCAGTTGTCTTTGAAATATCCTTCAAGTCTTTTTCCTGTTTCAACTTCGCAGCTACTTTTTCACGGCTTTTTTCCAGTGCCCTTTTCCAAAGCCTACTCATGAGTTCTTGTCTTTCCACCTGAGGGAACACCTCTCCATAATCTTTCATGCCATGTTGATCTATGGCCTTCATAACCTCTATGACCTCCATGTGGCTTCCTCCTTCTCCTTCGTGTCTTTCCACCTGAGGCAACACCTCTCCATAATCTTTCATGCCACGTTGACCTATGGCCTTCATAACCTCTGTGACCTCCATGTGGCCTCCTCCTTCTCCTTCATGTCTTTCCACCTGAGGCAACACCTCTCCATAATCTTTCATGCCACGTTGATCTATGGCCTTCATAACCTCTATGACCTCCATGTGGCTTCCTCCTTCTCCTTCGTGTCTTTCCACCTGAGGCAACACCTCTCCATAATCTTTCATGCCACGCTGATCTATGGCCTTCATAACCTCTGTCACCTCCATGTGGCCTCTTCCTTCGGTGGCTTCCATCACAACCTCCTCTGACTCAGCATCCTCTTGAGATTTGGCTGGGCTGAAAGTACTTAATCGCAGTTTAGGCTCTAAGGTAACATCCCTGGTGTCAATCTGCTCTGATTGCCTGGCCTCTCTTTGTTCATCTTCATCCTTTGAAGGCACCAACATAGAGCTAAATTTTACAAACTCTGTCTGTCTTAGCTTTCTGGAAACTCTCAGGTCCTTTTTAACTGCAGAGATATTGGGAGAAAAATAGTTAAGAAAAAACAAGTTCTGAGTGATATCCTTTGTACTATCTAGTCCAATGAACAGCCATAAGAGGTACAAAGGCAAAGGGGACTGAGGCTTTATGGTACAGAAATGCTTGCCATTTTATCCCAGCTTTCATATCCTAAAGAAATAAGACGTTGGTATTTGTTGTGGTATATGTGTTTCTTTCCCAGGAAGGTTATTTTCTGTGGAAAAGAATCTCTTTATGTAATTATGTTCCCACTGGTATCATTTTAGATACCCTAGCCTTACTGACCCTGTCTTTTGGTACCCTGAGGTGGGACCCAAATATACCCCATATATTACCCCATACATACTAAGCTCTCTTCTTTTTGCTTGAACATATGTCTTTCTTTTCTTTGGTTTGGTGATCTCTTCAGGTATGACTATTTGTTTGACAAGGGTCTCAGGTTTACCAACCATTGATATGTCCAAATAAAAAGTAGGTTGTTGGTCTCTATATGACAAAGTCAGGTTTTCATTTAGCTGCTGCTCCACCTGAGTAAGCAGGCACTGGATATCTTTAGCTTGGATCCCCAGCAGCTGGTCCAGAGAGGTTTCTCCAATAAATTCCTGCCTACAAAAGTCAAGAGGAAAGAAGGATGACACCAAGCCAGTGAGAAAACAAGATTTGATGAAGGAGGAGGAGGAGGAGTGAAGGAAAGGAGAGAGGGAGGAGGAGAAGGAGAAATTACAATTGAAGAGACAGGGATAAAGTAGCCATTAGGACAGAGTAGTCTGAAGTAAAGGATGGGTAAAAAGAAATAATCAAATATAGCAAGGAATAGAATTGCCAGATACAAGATGCTTTTTTGGTTGGAAGATTTGTGGACTTGAGTCTTGAGGAGTCTTAAGGAAGTGAAGAAGTGACGGAAGGGCAGACTAATCAATGGTTAGAAGAAGAGGGGTAGGCACCGGAGAAAAAAAGCAAATAGAAAAAAAAGAACATAGTGTGTGTGTGGGGGGGGAAGAATAGAAAGAGAGTTGTGTAAAAAGGGAATAAGCTGTATAAAAAGAGAATAAGAGAAAAAGGTTAGGAACTAGAAGAAACAGAAGGGGGAAAGCCACTACCCAACTTACTGCATTTCTTGGAACGTGTTTCGTTTCTTCAGCAGGCCTACCAGCATAGTCTTAGTTTGGATGCCTGTGACTCTTCTCATAAGGTATAAGGCCTTAGCCCTCACATTTTCATCACTGTCCATCAATCCCATAGCCAGTGGAACAGCAAAGAGATGGCTCAGGACACCTAGCCTCTCCAACCCCTCCCAGGCTAGCTCACGGATGCATGGATTGGGATGAACTGTATCTTCCATTAGGCGACAGGCAGCCTCAGAGCACAATCTTGGAGATACCTGATAAGTGGCAAAAATTTGTGCCAGGACACTAATATATGTCTTGTATTGGTCTATAGAACAGTAAATTGTGAGGTTGAGGATGGCCTCGATTAAATTATTTATAATTCCTTCATCAAATTTTCTTCCTGTCCAATTTTGGTTCATTATGCTTACTAGAACATCATAGAAAGTTCGTTTCCACTTCTTGGATTTATCCCTCTCTCTTCTCATTGAGATGTTCTCTTCTAGTAGAGGCATAGGTGACAGTGTCTGGCATCTGATGAGTTTGGTCATGTCCCAGTCTTTATCTTGGTACAGATCATAGCGTAAGAAGATTGGGGTACCATCAGGCCAAAGGCGGGCACGGATAACTGAGTTGGGGATGTAGCCATCAGGAGCAAAGGGCCATTGCCGCCCTTTACCAAAGAAGCAACATAATATATGGTAGGGGTTCAATCCATCCCAGCCAGCAAGCTGTAACTGAGCAGGAACCAAGTGTCGGGGATGATTATGCTTGGGGTCAAAAGCAATATTCTTATCCTCCCAAAAGTGTGATTTGGGTTCCACATGAATCAGAGTGGACATATGTCTCTCTTCCTCTACAACATGCGGCACAGTATTGTCAAAGGCAATGACCCGTTTGTTAACAAGGGCCTCTAGTCCCTGTAATTCCTGCAGCCCTTGTCCAAGATAGACAAATTTGGGTACAAATACTCTTTCAAAAGAAAAGAAGAAGCTAGGCAGGAAGGGTTTAGGGACTTCTTGTATATCGTCTGCACTGCTTAGGATAGCTAGGTGAATCAGCTGAGCAGGAGGGAGCAATTTTAAACAGGATACCAGGTAAAGACTCTGGTTGAAAGTCAAAAGCAGGTCACCCCGATTATTGGCAAAGCAGAGTGGGCCAAAATGCAATGCTGAGTCCAACTCAGTTATGAGTCTACCATGGAAATCCCAGATCCGGACTGAGCCATCAGTGCCCCCTGTGACAAAAAGTTTCAGGGAAGAGCAGACATCAAATGAAGTGATATCACACTGGTGCAGGCATTTTATCTCTTTGTCTCTAACAGATCTTTGTTTTGATTCTGAAGATTTCAGAAAATCTTGGTAGTGCCAGAGACGCCAGCAGTGGTTCTCAGTGATGGCACCCACAGAACCTGGCAAGAGGATCACGTGTGTTAGGGGGCAAGCACAGAGAATTTTGCTTATGGGCTGCAGGATTACCTTGTTTTTCTGAAGCACAGCTTCTGTCAGGTGTATAGTATTATCCATGCCATAGGAACAGAGTAAGGAGATTTCCTGAGGACCTTCTAGGGTAGACAGTGCCAAAACTGCCCCAGAGTGAACAGTCTTTTCTATTCGAGCACAGCTATAGTGGGAGAGGATTCTCACAATGCCACTGTCATGCCCACAGAACATCAATCCTACTAGGCCCATACCCAAATGGGACTGCCCATAGGCCAGGCACCTTACTCTATCCCCAGAGTTTACTGAAGTGCATACCAGATACTTGGCCATGCAAGGAGAGCGCGTTGCATCAAACACCAGCACCTCTGAACTGCCTGTTGCCACAAAGAGCTCTTCTTTGTCTGAGTCATAGGCCCAAGCCACGGCCTTATCCATGACAAGTAGAGGCCAGGTGATAACCAGGAGATCTCCTGTTACTGGAGACAAGAAGCGCAATAAACCATCCTTAGTAGCACACAGGATCCGAGTCCAATTACGGCCACAGCAGACACGCTGCACCTGCTCAGGAGCAGAACCACAGACATTGAAGAGGCTATAAAAATATGGTAGGTGGTGCAATGAGAAAGTGTGGGTAGTCTGGCAGAAAAAAGTGGTGTTATCAATAAACTGCAGTTGCTGCAAATCCTCATCAATATCCAGCTGCCGCAGCAAGTTCCCAAAGGCAAGATTCCATTCCCTTATAATGCCTTCTCGGCCTGCTGTTAGTAAGGTGTAGGTCTCTGGCCGGCTGTAAACACATATCACTGATGAAGAATGGGCTTGGAAGCTGTGGAGGAAGTTACCCTGGTCTAGACCCCAAGCATGGATCTCTCCATCCTTGTTTCCAGCATAGAAATAGCCCTGAGAGACACAAGTGAAGGAGCAGGTGATAGAAGAGCCATTGGCTGTGGGAGTGAACTTTTTTACCTCTTTCAGCTGGCCCTGACCCTGGTGGGTGAAGACCCTCACCTTATTCTCACAAAGAGCCAGGAGGGAGCCCTGGGGGCCGTTCAGGGAAAAGCCCTGTACAAACTCATGATCAGACATGAGCACTGTTTGTGCCATCTGGAGGCCCCTGCCGTTTGGTAAGATAAGCCAGGTAACCACAGCCCCCAGGGTACCAGAGAGCAGTATCTCAGCTTCTGAGTCATAGCAGAGGCAGCTGATGGAGAAACGACAGGGCACTGTGCCCAGAGATATGAATGCTTGATGGTGATCTCCGAAGAGCCGCAGGCGCATGTCACCACAGTAAGCAATTAACATGTGGTAGGAACCTGTGTGGACCATTGCTTCAATGGGTGGCACTTGATCCATCACAGGAAACTTCATTTTCTCTATCATTCCTCCCATTTCTGTATCTTTCTTCTGTACCCAAAGTACTGCCTGGAAGAGGATGAGAAATGAAAACCTGACCATGGGCGCAGATTATCTCCCAAGAGTGAGGGGTAGGAAGGGTTGAATGTTTAGATACCTGTTCCCTCCTGTAAGACTAAGGAAAGACTGAACAGCTTGATTTGGGGAGTTTCCTGGTACTGGGATTCGGGTATGTAATAGAAACACAATGATTAAGGCTCTTTCTTTGGCCTTCAGTCTGCTTTCTGGGGAATATGAATTCTCTGGACCTGATGACTAGAGGTGAATAAAGATTACTGCATCCAGGTCAGACTGGGCTATGGAGATGGATATTAAAATGAGCTAACTCAGAATCAATCTCATCATCCTGATATGAGGGCAGTTGAGGTATGATGCTTGTAAAGTGAATTAAGAAGGAAAAAAAAATGAGGTAGCTTTACCTGTATTTGTTTTGAATGTGGTTCCACCCAGTTTAAGGACACAAAATAGTTGACATCGATGGCATAGAAAGAGATGAAAGGCTTGCTCTGGGGATGGTGAGGCTCCTGGTATAGAGTCTTAGGCCAGTCACTCAATACAATCACATCATTCTTTGGTTTTTCATCAGCCTGAGAGAGAAGAGTGGCCTGAGCTAAAAGGCCTGAGTACCCACTCACTCATTCATTTGGTAAATATTTATTGAGGATTAGTGGACATCTGTTGTTTTTTTAGCTAACCAACATTTATTCACCCTACTACTGGAAAGTACTATTTGGGGGAGTCATCTCTCCTTCACCCTCACCCACATCTTAATTCAAAGTACCTCCCAGCCTTTCTCAACCAAGTTTCCATAAGAAGTAAGCCCTAATATCCTAAAGTATCAATTTTACATAAGGCATTAATTTCTCCCCTATGCATCTAGAATGCTACTAGTTATGTACCATCCTTAAGAGAAGTAAGAAAATAGCCCCTCAAATAATTTTGTTTTCCATGGTTTAGATGAGGAAAATTTGAGAAAGGCTGATATGTTCTATGGGGACATAGGGATATGATGCTGAGTAAAAGAGACATGGCCTTAGTTTTCAGAAGATAAGAGTCCAGTGGGGGAAACAGGCATTATATAAACAACTAACAAATGTCTGTCTGTACAAAACAAATAAGTACTTCAAAAGAAAGGAATACAATCCTATATGAGTATGACAGAGGAATCCAACCTTGGCAAATATCTCCCACCTGTCACAGTTGGAACAACTCTTCAAAGTTCCTGCCTATACACAAAGGACCAATCCTGTCACCATCACACTTCATGATACACTGCCTATGACTGCCTATGGGAAACTCATACTTCACAGACATAGAATGCCCACCATGTGGGCATTAGAGCTAGACCCTTTGGCACGCACCTTTCACTATTCTTATGTGCATCCAAGGAAAATGTGTGCTATTCACAACATGGAGTTAACTGTGCTTCAGCTCTAACATTCTGTGTTCTGACCCAGTGGGGGTGTGTGTGTGTGTGTGTGTGTGTGTGTGTGTGTGTGTGTGTGTGTGTGTTGTATTAAGGGAGATATATGCCTTTTAACATGATACACAGTAGAATATGTACAACACACACTATCTTCTTGTGACATAGTATATATCTAGGATGTAAATACATGAACTTCCTCATACTAATTAGCCAAAACTGAGGCTCGTAAAATCTACTTTTGAGGTCCCTCATCTCAGCAGATGCTTGTGCTACACTGCGTCTTGAACAATGCTCCATGACTCTAACTCTCCAAGTTTCTCTGCATCCACAAAGGACTTGAGACTATACTGAGGCCATTATCTGCAAGTTACAATCTCTCTTCTCTATTTCTCATATTCAGATCTTTGTGTATACTGAGAGAATACAGAATACAGAGAACTTCCACTGTCATTGCTGGTTCAATGACGGCAGCAGAGTTGAGAGAAAGGACACTGGTATCTGAGCTCTTAATCTCCCATCCCTCTTCATTGAATCTGAAAAGTCATTTACATACCCTTTATTCCATTAATCACCATTCCTCTTCTCCTTTCCAGACTTTATGCACACACAGTTCACTCACTCACTCAACAGTATCAATGCTTTTCTCAGGAAGACTCTAAAAGACTAAGACTATCTTAAACCCAAGCCATGTATCTGTGCCTGAAGTACTATTGCCTACTCTATATCAATCCCCCTCCTTCCTCATCCCCCTCCTTCCATCCCAACAAAACTCAGATCTTGTTTAGGGTGATCATGGACCCAGAGATTCTGGCAATATAGAGTGGCACTGTGGTACTCCAAGGCTGGCACAGCTCTGTACTTTCTGGCCTTTTCCTCTCTTCTACCTACTTGCAATAAAGCTGGTACCTGGAAGTGCAGGAACTATCTTGTAACCTTAAGATGATAAACTAAAATATTTTTTTTTAAAGATTTTTTTTTTTTATGTGACAGAGAGAGAGACAGCGAGAGAGGGAACACAAGCAGGGGGAGCGGGAGAGGGAGAAGCAGGCTTACCGCAGAGCAAGGAGCCCGATGCGGGGCTCGATCCCAGGACCCTGAAATTATGACCTGAGCCGAAGGCAGACGCTCAACGACTGAGCCACCCAGGCGCCCCGATAAACTAAAATATTAAGGATGGTGTGAAAAGAAAGAAAAAGAACATGGGTCCTTGACAACATGTAAGACAAAGGCACCTCCTGCTTGTTTAATCCATGTGAGTCCGTCTTCTGTTTTGGTTTTTTTGTTTTGTTTTGTTTTTTGGGGTTTTTTTGCAGCAGAATGTCTTTTAATTATAATTGTTATCATCTGAATCTAGAAGGAAGAGTTGTTTATGGGTATGGGAGGGCTCTTCCAAAGAACATGCTCACATGTTACCCATGCCACAGGCTGCCTTGGCAGGGATATTTATTACAAGCCCACTATGTGCGTATCTCTTATACACATCACCTTTATATCCTTCAGGGTATTATTTATGAGGAATTTCAAGTCCTTCCACTGAGGAATAAGTCTCGGTGAAGGTGACATCTTTGTAATGTTCCAGTTCTTTATAGACATCATGGATTACAGAACCTGTGGAAGGTAAAAATGACTTAATCACAACATCTGATGTTAGACTGGAAATCAAGGGAATTGAGAGAGGGAAGAGCAACAGGAAAAGAGAGAGTATTAGAAACAGGAGAAACTCTCTTATTTCAGAAAGATCGGAGTGACAATGAACTACTGACACTTGCAAAAACATGGATGAATCTCAAAAACATTATAGTGAGGAGAAGCCAGACACCAAAGAGCACATACTATATGATTCCAATTTTATGAAATTCTAGAAAAGAGTCATCTAACCCATAGGGACAGAGCAAATCAGTCATTACCTGGGGCTGAGAGATTGGGAGATTCCTGAGAAGGGGTAAAAGGGAACTTCTTTTTTTTTTTTTTTTTTAAGATTTTTTATTTATTGGGGTGGGGGGAGAGAGAGAAGGAAAAGAAGCAAGAGGGAAGGAGATACACCACAGAGCATACCAACAATTCTCTCTAAAGAAATCATCATATAAAATCTAGACCTGAGAGGCTAATGAGCTAAGGGTCACAAAAATCTCTTCCACACTCTTAGCATGCTCTGCATAGTTTATCTGACATTTGTTGTTCTCTAATGACATTCCCAGCATACTGAAAGTCACATTTAATATCCTGTTATATGTGTATATTAAAAATTCTAGGGGTTGGGTCACTTGGATGGCTCAGTCAGTTAAATGCCTGACTTCATTTTGGCTCAGGTCATGATCTCAGGGCCATGAGATCGAGCCCCACCTCAGGCTCTGCACTGGGTGTGGAGCCTGCTTGGGATTTTCTCTCTCTCTCTTTGCCCCTCCCCCACTTGCTTGTGTGCATGCACAGTCTCTTAAAAAAAATCCTAGGGGCACCTGGGTGGCTCAGTAGGTTAAGTATTGGACTCTTGATTTTGGCTCAGGTCATGTCAGGGTCGTGAGATCAAGCCCCATGTCGGGCTCTGGGCTCTGCACTGAGCATGGAACCTTCTTGAGATTCTTTCTCTCCTTCTCCCTCTGTCCCTTCCCACTTGCACTCTCTCCCTCTCTCAAAAAAAAAAAAAAAAAAGAGGCCAAGGAATAGGGGCACCTGGCAGGCTCAGTCAGTAGAGCATGCAGCTCTTGATCTCAAGGTTGTGAGTTCAAGCCCCACATTGGTTGTAGAGCTTACTTAGAAAAAAATGCTAAGGAAGAAATCTTCCCTCTACTTGCTAGAAGGGATGCTGCTCAATTCATGACTTGCTTAATAAAGCAAATTAGATTTTAAAATTGAAAAAAATACTAAGGAAACTACCAAAAAGAAAGAAACAAACAGAATGTATGATTTAACCAGTTGAAGGAAGGGATAAGAATAAAGGAAATACATATACATACATACGTATACATAAGAATAAAGGAAATACAATATGTATTTCCTTCTATGATGAAACATAACAAAAAGAGGTATGATAAATAGAAATAGAATGAGAGAAACAAGTCTAAATATGTCATGATAATAACAAATACAGACTAAACCCATTAGAAGACAAATTTTCAGTTAGATCTTTTAAATGAATAAAATATAGTTGCATGCTGTTAATAAGGACAAATCTAAAATGTAAAAACATAGGAACGTTAAAGTATCATTATTTCCAAGACCTTCTGTTCTGAAAATCACCTAAAAGCAATAAGGAGAATGAAAAGATCTTTGCAAACACAACTTCAGTAGAACCAGGAGATAAGTATAATCTATAGATAACAAATTACATGTAAGGGCTGAGAAAAGCAGTGAAATCAGTGGCAATTATGACAAAAGAATTGGAAATAAGAAACTATGGAGAGAATTATGAGCAGAAAGAGGGACAAACAGAGGCACATCTAAAAAAACACCAAGAAAATAAAATTTCCTAAAGGTGAGAGACCCACCACCAGGTGAGAATCTATACTCCTACTTGTAACTACAACTGGAAGAAACTGGGAGGCAAAAGTAGAGGAAGCAGAGCTGCTAATGTTCTAACTCAGACAATGATGTGCAAAAAAAGAAAAAAAATGGAAATAGTACTATATTAATCCAAAAAGAACTATGAAGGAAAAGAGTAAACAAAAAATGAATATATGAAGAGCATTCAGTAGAAAACTGCTACAATGGATTAGATAAAACTTATAACTAAGTATTTTGTCATGAATGGGAAAAAATTAATTGCCTCTAAGATGGAAGGTCACAAAGCAAAAATGCAAGAATTCAGGAAAGAGTGAAACATCAGAATAAGATCAAAGGTGAATAGGCAGAAATGGAAAAAAATGAATTTGGATCCCCATCTCACACCATATACAAAAATTAGCCCCAGAGTACCTAAAGGTAAGAACTAAAACTCTAAAACCTTTTATTTTTTTTAAGATTTTATTTATTTATTTGACAGAGAGAGATACACAGCGAGAGAGGGAACACAAGCAAGGGGAGTGGGAGAGGGAGAAGCAGACTTTCCGCGGAGCAGAGAGCCCGATGCGGGGCTCGATCCCAGGACCCTGGGATCAATGACCTGAGCCAAAGGCAGACACTTAATGACTGAGCCACCCAGGTGCCCCTCTAAAACCTTTTAGAAGAAAACATAGGTATAAATCTGACCTTGGAGTAAACAATGGTTTCATAGAGATGACCTTTAAACCACAAACAACCAAAAGAAACAATAAAGATAAATTGGACTTCATCAAAAAATTTGTACATCAAAAGACACTATCAAAAAAGTAAAAAGACAGGTAGCTGCTTCCTGGAGACCACAGGTGTAGAAACAAGTGCCACGCTTCAAGTCAGACGGGCTTCTGAAGCCAGCAGGTTATCTATGTCTTCTTACATATAGTGAAAGGGTCATCCTTTGAGACCCCAACCAAGGAAAGGCTCAGCTACTGACATGCTGGGAACAGATGGACTACAGGCTCCAATTTACCTCTTCCCACAAATTCCTCAGCATCTCTCCTACATCCTGGTCAGCTTCTACAGCAAGTGTGATGTTGCTCATTTCCTCATCAACACAGCCTCATTGCTCAATGTACTGCTGCCTAATTTGCCCCAATTCCATGGGGTTCATCTCTTTGGCATCAACAAATACTGAGAGTTGGGGCTGGGGATGACACCAGACCAAAGGGCTGTAACATCCTTTCCTTCTCCATACTGTCTTTTGTATCTTGAAAGCCTGAGAACTGTACAACCTTTCCCAAATTACCAAGAAGAGAACAGTCTGGAAAATCCCTAGGCCCAGCCCTGCTAAGAGCAGGTTTCTTTGAATCAGGAAATGTGGAAAAGATAAGGGCCAAATCTCTCCTCCACAGCAGGAAGCCATGTTTAGGCAGCTTGTTTGGTGATTAAGTTTTTCCAGGTCTTCCACCCCCACTACCTTCCAGATGTTTTGCTATACATTTTCCTTACAATAAAAAAAAAAAAAAAAAAAGTAAAAAGACAACCTAAAAATGGGAGAAAATATTTGCAAATCATCTCTTTGGTAAGGGTACACTACCTAGAGTATGTAAAGAACTGTTACAACTGAACAATAAAAAGACAAATAACCTCAATTAAAAATAGGCTAACAATTTGAAAAAACATTTCTCCAGAGAAGATATACAAATGGCCGATACCTACATGAAAAGATGCTCAACGTCATTAGTCATTAGGGTAATGAAATCAAAATCATAATGAGATACCACTTCACATCCATTAGGATGACTATAATTTTTTAAAAGATTTTATTTTTAAGTAATCTCTACATCCAACATGGGGCTCAAACTCATAACCCCAAGATCAAGAGTCACATGCTTCACTGACTGAGCCAGCGAAGTGCCTCTAGGATGGCTATAATTTTTAAAAATGGAAAATCAAAGATGTTGACAAGGTTATGGAGAAATTGGAATCAAATTGTCAAAACTTGGAAGTAATTAAGATGTCCTTCAGTAGGTGAATGGATAAACTGTGGTACATCCAGACACTGGAATATTACTTAGGGCTAAAAAGAAGTGAGCTATCAAGCCATGAAAAGACATGGAGGAACCTTAAATGCATATTACCAAGTGAAGGAAGCCAATCTGAAAAGGCTACATACTGTATGATTCCAACTGTATGACATTCTCAAAAAGTCCAAAACAATGGAGACAATAAAAAGATTATCAGGGTTGGGGTGTGGCAGAGATGAATAGGCAGAACATAGAGGATTTTTAGGGCAGTAAAAATATTCTATGATATTATAATTAATGGATATAGGTCATCATACTTTTGTCCAAACCCATAGAATGTACAATACCAAGAGTGAATCGTAAGGTAAACTATGGATTTTGGGTGATTATGATGTGTCAATGTAGGTTCATCCTTGGTAAAAATGTACCATTATGGGGGAGCGTGGGTGGCTCAGTCGGTTGAGCATCCAACTCTTGGTTTCAGCTCAGGTCATGATCTCAGGGTTGTGGGATCAAGCCTCATGTCGGGCTCTGCACTCAGTGGGGAATCTGCTGGAGATTCTCTCTCTCCTCTCCTCTGCCCCCCACTCTCTCTCTAAAATAAATAAATAAATCTTTTTCAAAATGTACCATTATGGTGAGTGATGATAATAGGTGAGTGATGATGATATGCATGTGTGGAGGCAGGGAGTATAAAAGAGATCTCTGTAATGTCCTGTCAAAAAGTGCTCTTAAAAAATAAAACCTTTAAAAAATACATCTTCACTCAAAAACTTGTACATGAATGTTCATAATAGCCCACAAGTAGAAACAAATCTAAATGTCCATCAACTAATGAATGGTTACACAAAATTTGATACATATAGAATGGAATGTTATTCAGCCATACAAAGGAATGAAGTACTGGTACCTGCTACAGTGTGGATGAACCTTGAAAATACTATGCTAAGTGAAAGCCTCCAGACAGTGGATAACTACACAAAAGCTAATTATACAATGAATTTCAAATGTGAAATTCTGAGTTATGTGGACATGAGTACTTGCCCTAATATTCCATATACTTTTCTGCAATGTCTCTAAATTGAAAACAAATTACAGCTGTACCAAATGTTAAGGACAGCAGTGTATAATAAGGATAGATAACAATAGGAACTGACTCCAAGGCCCGAAGAAGGAGATGTTTGCTTCACACATTGAGATAGGAACCTTCAGAGGACATGCAGCTTTCCTAGAACATCAGTGGTATTTGTTTGTTTGTTTTCCCACAAGGAGGAACCCTTTACAAGGCAGATACTTGTGACTAGAGGGACTCAGGTGAAAGTTCTGGAGTGAAAAAAGTTTCTCCAGAGCTAAGGGGAACCCGCCTATACTGAGGGCCTACTATATGTAAAGCATTACACATATATCTGAATCCATCCTATCTATCTTCTAATAGAGATACAAGAAGGGCATTATGGTAAGCAGAATGGCCTCATAAAGATGTCCATGACCTGATCCCTGGAACCTGCAAATATGTTAAATTACATGGCAAAAAGTTATGCAGATGTAGTTAAGGTTAGGGATTTTGAAATAGGGAGATTGTCTTGGATTATGGGTGGGGAGGGAAATGGAATCTTATTCCATGAATCCTTTAAATCAGAAAACTTTCTCCAGTTGCAATCAGAAGGAGGCGGCACAAGAGGAAGCAGAAGGGTAGCTGGCAAAAGGAGAAGTCGGAGAGATTCTAAGGGTAAGAAGGATTTGATGTGCCATTGCTCATTCTGAGATGTAGAGACCCATGCAAGGACTGGAGAAAGGTCTCTAGGAGCAAAGGACAACCTCCAGCTGAAAGCTAGCAAGGAAACAGAGACCTCAGTTCTACAATCTCATGAAACTGAATTTTATCAAAAACCTGAATGAGCTTGGAAGCAGATTCTTTCCAGGGCCTTTAAAGATGAACCTAGAGCCAACCGCTTGATTTTAGCTTTGTGAAACTCAGAGCAGAGAAACTAGTCAAGCCTACCTGGACTTCTGGCCTACAGAAATATGAGAAAGTAAATTTATGTTGTTCAAAGCAGCTAAGTTTATGGTAATTTGTTACAGCAGTGACAGAGAATTAATTCAGGCACTGACATTTTTTGAAAATGTACTTATGCAGTAAGTAATTTCCGTGTATTATCTCATTTAATACCAACAACCTTCTGAAGTAGTAGCTTGTTTTATTCCCATTCCGCAAAAGAAGTTAATTGGCATAACTACAGTTGTACAGCTAGTAACTAACAAAGCCAGGATTCCAACCCAGGAAGCATGACTGCAGAATGCATCCTTTGAACTACTGAGCTACACAACCTTCCTAGAGTCAATGGAGCTCACAGAATGTATATTAAGTGTGTTCAAGGTGAGGGCCCCTGGGTGGCTCAGTTGGTTAAGCAACTGCCTTCGGCTCAGGTCATGATCCTGGAGTCCCTGGATCGAGTCCCGCATCGGGCTCCCTGCTCAGCAGGGAGCCTGCTTCTCCCTCTGACCTTCCCCCCTCTCATGTGCTCTCTCTCTCTCATTCTCTCTGTCTCAAATAAATAAAATCTTTAAAAAAAAAAAAAAGTGTGTTGAAGGTGAAACAGCATTTAATTAGCTCAAAAGTGAGCCTGGTTGGTCTAGTTTCAAAAATGCTAATTCCAAAAACAATCAACAAAAATTTTTGAGATTCTACTTTAGAACATGTATTTTGCTATTGACTGGGTATCCTATGTTCAAAAGTCGGCACTGTCTTCAAGGAACTTCAATTGTTAAAATTCGGTAATTGCTGTAATGGAGCACCCAAAACTGCATGGGACACCACAGAAGGCACCAGTAGGAAATGGCTGGCACTTAACCCAGGAGTAGCATGAGGAGGTTGCCAGGCAGATGAAGCCTAGGGAAGATTTTTTTTTTTTTAACTCCAGAGTTTTCATTAAGTTCAGCAGACATAAGATTATTCTGTCAAATTACTATAAAAGTTCCTAAATGCTTATTCTGAATTTCTGCATTTATCTGGCTGAGGACCTGGGCAAACAGCTCCCAAGCTCAGTCCCCAGAGTGCTCTGAGTACTGCCTTGGGGACTCCTATCGCTAGCTGAACAATTCCAAGCATTTTCTTAATCTAGCAACAGTTACTACCTCACTTCAATTTCCACCAGAGGTAAAGTTTAAACCCTTCAGAATCTTGTGTACAATTCTCAAGGACATGCATGGAAAGACCAAAAGGCTGGCCCCTGGAGAGAAGATTTTCTTTTTTTTTTTTAAATGAGATAAACATGTTTAAATGTCAGGAGGAAGAAACCATTAAGAAGAGAAAATACAGAAAGAAAAGACTGCTACACCAAGCTAATGTGAAGAGAAATGAGGGTTAGAACCCACGATCTCAAAGACTCTGTAAGATTTCCTCTGGTAATTTAAGACTAGGAGCTCTGACTGGGAAAATGGAAAATGCCTGGCACTTGTGTGTCTAAATCCTGGGCTAACACTCCATTCCACCAGGTTTGCAGTGAGAGGCATTTCACTTTAACCAGTCTTGGCCTCAGAAAGGAATGCTCTTCTTTTTCCCTACTAAAGCCTTTAAAAAATAAAGGGAAATAATGAAATTCAAAGGCATTATAATGAAAAAGTGCAACATAAATTCAGGGTGCTATTATTTTTTTGAAGATTTTATTAATTTATTCGACAGAGAGAGACACAGCGAGAGAGGGAACACAAGCAGGGGGAGTGGGAGAGGGAGAAGTGAGCTTCCCACTGAGCAGGGAGCCCAATGTGGGGCTTGATGCGGGGCCGATCCCAGGACTCTGGGATCATGACCTGAGCCAAAGGCAGACGCCTAACAACTGAGCCACCCAGGCACCCCTCAGGGTGCTATTATTGTGTGAGAAGTGAAGGGGCATACTGACATTGAGGGAGCAGAGGACAGGCGCAAAGAGAAACTTCAGAATCAAATAGACTTACATTTACAATCCTACATTCTGCCACTTTGGTTTCCTTTTGCCCTTTAGACTTCTCAGCCTGAACAAAGTCTTACCTCACATACAGCCACATGTCTTAATGAGCTCAGTGGGACCATTCTTCAAGTGGGGAAACCTTATTACTAACATCAGACAACATCATAGACTTCCTGATTTCCTCTCCCTTCCCTCCTAGCTCACACACCTTTATCTTCCATAGAAGATAACATGCCCCTATTCTAGAAGAGACAGACTCTAGTCACAGTTTTCCACAGAAAGAGTGTCACTGGCTCCAACATCATAATGGTTCAGAGTCCCCCAATACCCCCCTACACACACTTATGTCCAGTGATACAGCACCAACATTACCAAGAACCTGGAAATAACCACATGAATGTGCCAAGTACTGGGAGGCAGGGGGAATCTTGCTCTGTTATCCTGGAGCCGAGTCACTACAGTGCATTGGGGTGGAGAGGGCTTAAAGACTGACCTTGTATGACAGAGTGGCTTTCCGAGTCCTAGCCATTTCACCTATTACATCAGATGACTAGACACACTACTGTGTTGGGGGTGGGAGAGGGTGCAGGGGAGGAGTTTGGCCTTTTTATATAAACACACATTGTTGTGTGTTTACACACACCAGCAACAGCTCTAAGGATTGTTGCTGCATTGTCTCCCATAAAGCCTTAAACCAGGGCTGCCAAATAAAATAGTTAAATTTGAACTCGATTCTCAGTTAAATTTGAATTTCAGGTAAACAATATTTGGGACATACTTACGCTTAAAAAAAAATGATCAGTTTTTTAAGTGAAATTCAAACTTAACTGGATGTCCTGCATTTTTGTTCACTGAATGTAGCAGCCCTCCTTAAAAGTACTATTGTAGCTTTCTCCGGCCACATAGCTAGAACGTGGTAGGGCCAGACAGTCACACTCCAGGCCCGTCCTTAGCTATTATGCTAATCACCGGACAGGCGAGTATGTGCGCGTGAGGCTTTATGACAGAGGCCCTGCGTCAGCGGCCCACGTGCACAGCTGGCTTTGTGTGCTTCTAAAGGGTCTCCCTGTGCCCTGTGTACGAGGGCAGCGCCCGAGCCCCACCAAGCCTGGAGAAGCCACAAAGCAAAACCTACTATAAAAACAACAGTGGTACGCAACAGAGCAGTCAGTACCCAAATATTTCTGTGGCTTCTCTCTGCACCACTCCTCACAGAGGCAAATAGGTGGGCGGGGCGGCCACGGAAAGGCAAACCTGGAAGAGTTCGCCTGGGCCGCACGGCCGCTCTCCCCGCCTCTGCCTTCGGTGTAGACGACTGAGGAAACCGATGTCTGAGCGGGTTGGTCGGGAGCAGGCGCGCTGCCTGAGTGGAAGCCGTCGCTCCCTTCCGCGCCCGCCCAGCCCAGCCCAGCCCAGCCCTGCCCTCTACGAAGGCCTTACCCCCGCCTTGCTGGGGCTAGGAAATGCCATTGCCAAGTCTTGGCGGGAAAGCACGCGAGACTCATTCACCACGCGTGCGTGCGGGCACGTGGGTGAACCTAGGAAGCGCGGCGAGCAGAGGCTAGGCATTCGGATGCGCGTGCGCGCGCTGGCGAGAGGCGGTGCCATCCCAGAGGCCCTGCCCCGCACCGGACCCCACTTTCCACCTCGGGAGCTCGAGTGGCTAATCTGCCTCCTCGGTGGAGCTCCACAGGCTGCCTTCCTGGGTCGCGCAGGCGCTCTCTGCCTTCTTTCCCAACAGGATTCGCGGCTCTTCTCCGGTTCTGAGACGGACCCCCGAAGGGAGGGACTGGGAGAGCAGCGTGAAGGGGTGAGTAGTGCGGCATTTCCCTTGAGGCGGGAGACTTTGTCCCTCCAGGCTGGGGCCTGGAACAACACTCAGGACGGCAAGTGGCTTCTACTCCCAGTTTGGGCCACAGAGCGAGACTGTATTCCCCGGCGTTCATGGTGCAGCGCTCCCTAGGCCATACCTTTCTCCATCTCTGCAGGGCACGTGAGGGCTGCCCACAGGATTTTCCAGGATGCAGCCATATCCTGCAAACTGCAGTTTCCAGTATGATCTCTTTCAAGTTCCGTGAGTTTCGCCTTTGCCTTCAACTGCTGCCCCGGTTCTAGAAAAACTCCTGGAATATTTTATCAATATATCTTGCTTCCAGTTTCTTTTTTCTCGTTCTCTCTTGAACCCACTCTATTCAGACTTTATGCACCCATCACTCAACTAAAACTGCTATTGTCAAAGTTACCAATAATCTTCATTTTGCTAAATCTAATGGTTGACTTTCAATTCTTACTCTACTTGACCTGTTAGCAGCGCTTGACACAATCGATCGCTACCACCACCTTGATACACTTTCCTAGTTTCTATGACATCCTGGTATCTTGGTTTTCCTCCTACCCAGTAGTCAGTCGTTCCTTCTCAGTTTCCTGTCCTGACCTTTTCGTGACCTCTTAATGTTAGAGCTCTTCAGGCTACAGCCCTTGTTCCTCTTCCTTATTCACACGCACTTCCTTGGTTATCTTATCCAGCCTTGTGGCTTTAGGTATCATCTATATACCAGTGATTGCCAGATTTATAATTCCAGCCCGAACCTGTCCCCTGAACTACAGACTCTTATATCCAGTTGCCTACTAGATATCTTTACTTCAGTGCCTAATAGGAATCTCAATCTCATTTTGTCCAAAACTGAACTCATGAATTTCTCATCTTCCTCCTGGTATCAACTCCCCTGTTAATCTTCCTCAGCAAACTTGATGGTGCCTCCAGCTTTCTACCTGGTCAAGCCAAAAAACCTTGGAGTCATCCTTGACTCCTCTCTCACATTTATATCCAATCTATCAGCAAATCCTGATGGCTTTATCTCCAAATAGATCCAGATCTGCCAATACTTTTCACTTCTGCTTCTCCCTGTTTCAAACCCACTGTCCTGTTCCCTCTGAATTACTGTATAACCTCCTCACCTATCTCCCTTCTTTGGTTCCTGCCCCCAACTTCTGACTCCCATCACCACAATTTATTCATACAGCCATCAGAGTATTGTGGTTTTTTTTAATGCAAGTTAGATTGTATCACTCCTCTGCTTAGAACCCAGCTATGGTTTCCATCTCATGCAGGGTAAAAGCCAAAGGCCTTAAAATGGCCCCAAAGCCATTATAAGATATAAGGAAAATCTATATGGTACCCTAGAACTAGGAGAGCATACCTAAACAAGGACAAACTTGGAAGGATGGTCTCTCTTCAAGGCTGCGGTTCAGACCTTACTGGAGAAGGTATAGTTCAGCTCACTGGGTAGCAAAAAATTTTGCTGGTTTTCCCAGGATGGAGCTGGTCTGCAATCTCTGGGCAAACAGAAATGAACGCTTTGTAATGCATACTTTCCACAGATGATCAGAAACCAGTAACATGGGTGTGCAGAGGAAGCAGAGGCTTGCTGGGAATCCTCCAAGCCACAGGCCAGTAGCACAGAACAAGATCCACAGTTTGGGGCACTGGTTTCCCCATTAGTGCAGGAAGTTAATTGGAAGACCAAGCCAAGGCTGCAAGGTCACCAAGAGCCTGCATGTTCTGGGGGGCTGACTGGGGCAGAGCTCTTTTGGATGTCTTCACTTCTATACTGCTGACCCATTATATAGGAGCTGGTAACAGCAAGAGAGCCCCTTCCTCTAGTGTCCTTCCAGAGCCTTCCACTGAGAAAGCTTAATGTTGTGCTCACTGCAAAGGAGAGATGCTTAAAGGAATTCTGTCCATATGGCAGAGCATATATTGAAGGGTAAATTTGAAGCTGAGAGGCAGTCGATTGACAACATTGTCTCTCTAACAAGACAAGTACTTTAGCATGCTCTCATGTCCATTTGGGCTTCTCCCATCCTTGTCCCCTCCATCCATGTTGATATTGTCCAATGGATGTTCTCTTTATTTTATTTGACCTAGCCTATTAATGCAACAATAATAAATAATAATTACCAAAATATTTGGTGACCCTTTTCTTCCTTTTCTCTTATAGCATCTCCAGGATTTTTCTTATTTTTTTTAAAAGATTTTATTTATTTATTTGAGAGACAGTGAGAGAGCACAAGCAGGGGGAGCGGCAGGCAGAGGGAGAGGGAGGAAGAGGGAGAGGGAGAAGCAGGCTCGGGGAACGTGGGGCTTGATCCCAGCACCCTGGGAACATGACCTGAGCTGAAGGCAGATGCTTAACTGACTGAGCCACCCAGGCACCTCTCTTTTCTTATTTTTAATCCTTCTTCCAAAACTGTTTTCAAAGTAAGACTTTCTGTGACAAACTTTGTGAAGCCCTGTGTGCCTGAAGTTATTTTTTTTTTTTAAGATTTTATTTATTTATTTGACAGAGAGAGAGAGACAGCGAGAGAGGGAACACAAGCAGGGGGAGTGGGAGAGGGAGAAGCAGGCTTCCCGCGGAGCAGGGAGCCCGACGCGGGGCTCGATCCCGGGACTCCGGAATCATGACCTGAGCCGAAGGCAGACGCTTAACTGACTGAGCCACCCAGGCGCCCCTGAAGTTATTTTTTTTATAAAGTCTTCATTGATTGCCAATTTGGCTATCAATTTGGGTATTAATTTATTTCCCATCAGTATTTTACTCTACAGTCTTCTTCCATCCAAGGGTTACTACAACAACATTTGATGTCAATCTGAACCTTATTCCTTTGTAGATAATTTGATCTTTGGAGTTTACTTTGACTTTCTTAAGTTTTACTATGTGTCTAGATTTGTGTTTTTATTCTATTTCACACTCTATAATCTTTTTCAATTAGGGTTTTACATTTTTGGGGGGTTCTTGGAAATTATCGTAATTATTTCTTCAAATATTTGTCTCCATTTTTATTTTTCTGTCCTAGAGCTCCTGTTATCTGGATGTGGGCATTTTTATTTCTGTCCTGTGTGTCTCATAGCCTTTATTTTATATTTTCTCTTTATACATTTCTGGCTGTTTCTTGGGGGAGCTCCTCAAGCTGTTCTTTCAACTTACTCATTTCTGAGCTATAACTATCCTACTGTCTCACCTATTTTGTTCTTTATTTCAGTTGCTCATTTTTAATACCTAAAATTTCCACTTGGTTCCTAAATTTATATTATTCTGTGTTTCATATTGCAGATATCTTCCCTGGATTACTTAAGAGTATTTATCTTGTATTTAAAATTCTCAGTTCTGCCTCAGGTGGTGTATGTTTTCCCATCATGCTCCCTCTTTCAAGGAATTTGTGTTCCTCAGGTATGTGGCTACTCTGGCCTGTGAGCTCATGTTCTCTTGGGGCAGTCATCCTTCCTATCTAGTAACATGTACTGAGAAAGGGCTGGAAACCAGGGCTGTTCTGGTGAGTGTGAGGAAAGGAGAGGGACGAGACCCAGCGTGGAGTGCCACAGGCCCCAAATAACCACTACTGATTCCTATTTGCTGCTAGTGTAGTAGGAAACTATGTGATTAGGGTTTCTCCTTTAAACCCTTAGGGAGAAGCAGCATTGGCGTATTGACATTTCTAGACTTTTTAAGCATACATTTACCTCATTTAATCTTCATAAGATGACCAGCTGTCCATCAAAATTCATTTTTCTCCTCTCATAGTATTGAACTGAGGCTAGGAAGCAACTGCCCAGCTAAGGCTGCTCAACCACTTGCATTTTGGTGAGGCCATTAACCATTCCTGCCAATGGAAGTAAACAGAAATGATAAATGTTGCTTTCTGGCCAACAGCTTTGCCTTCTTCACTTCCTGTTTCCTACAGGGAGAGGACTCCAGGGCCCTAGCAAATGGTAGAACCACAAGATGGAAGAAGGCATGGTCCCTGACGCTGCATGGATGACCAGGGATATCTGCCATGTATGCAAAAGAGAAATAGCTTTACTTTCATTAAGCCGTTGAAATGTTAGTAGCTGGATGCAGATCTGCCCAGTACTTATCACTTCTACTGCTTCTTTCTCCATGGTTCAAACCTACTATCCTCTTTCCTGTGAATTATTGTAGTAACCTCCTGATTGACCTCTCTGCTTCCATTCCCTAAATAATACAGGTAGATGTTATTAATATGCCCATTTTACAGATGCAGAAACTTGCCTTCGCTGGCAAAGCTAGGATTTGAATCCAAGCAATCTAATTCTAGACCCCCATACTGCTTTTTATTTATATTTTTTTTTTTTTTTCTTAAAGATTTTATTTATTTATTTGACAGAGAGAGACACAGCAAGAGAGGGAACACAAGCAGGGGGAGCGGGAGAGGGAGAAGCAGGCTTCCCGCAGAGCAGGGAGCCCGATGCGGGGCTCGATCCCAGGACCCTGGGATCATGACCTGAGCCGAAGGCAGACGCTTAACGACTGAGCCACCCAGGCGCCCCTATTTATATTTTTTAAAGATTTATTTATTTTAGAGAGAGAGCATGAGAGAGCGAGTGGTGGGGGCAGAGGGAGAGAATCCTCAAGCAGACTCCCTGCTGAGCTCAGAGCCCACGTGGGGCTGGATCCCATAACCCTGAGATCCCGACCTGAGCCGAAACCAAGAATCAGACCCCTAACCGACTGAGCCACCCAGGCACCACCCTCCACACTGCTTTTTAAAGTACTACTAGACTAAAGTCTATTTCTTCCCAACTGCATTTTATTGAAGACTGCACAGGTTATCAGACACATGCTGATATTTTTACATTTTTAGCCTCCAAATCCCCCAATAACTGACTTACAGTGAGCATTTGGTCCAATCCCAAGAGATCACAGGGGATTGTGACTATTTTGTTTCTCTGTGTTTTGTGTTCTTTTATGAGATGGTCAGTCAGGTGCAGCCATCAGAGGAGACAGAGGAGAGGCTCAGGAAACCAGTTTACCATACTCACAGGTTCTAGAGACGGGAGGCAGGGCACACCACACAGGGCCACTTGAGAAACACACCAAGGTATTTAGGAGGCAGAAGACAGGAATGAGAGGAAGGCTTAGGCCACCGTCTTGGTTGGGGTTTCTGACGGAAAGGCAGGGCAGGGCAGGATGAACACTAAGATTAGCTACTTTGAATAATCTCAGCAGGTTTTGGACTTTAGGGGTGGTCCCTCATTGCCTGGCACCTGGCCCGGGGATGATTAAGCCAGAAGAATATTGCCTCCTCTTCTTTTGTTTACTCTCTCCATTTTTACCACATACCTATTTTTCAGCTGCATCAAGGTCTCCAATTATTGACCTTTCTCCCTATTTATCAGCCAGCCTCCTTCTCACTTCATTTCCTTCTCTATCCAGCCTAGATACCAGGAGCATTTGATTTATCCACTCCTTTGCCAGTATACTTAATCCTCATTGCTGCTTTTTCCCACTCAGTAAAACCTTCCACTGTAGATCAGTCCAGATGTGCACACTGACCAGGTGTTCACAGCTGCCCATTTTTTTAACCCTCTACCTTGACTTGACCAAACTTTAGTGGGGTTTCTCTTCTCCCTGACAGCTCCTGAAATATAATTTGACCTCTTTTGAGCGAGCACTAAAATGCAGAACATCTCCCTTAACAGCTCTTCCTGAGAATCAGCTATCAGCTGAACACAGGAAGAAATAATTCCTGTCAGATGAACCTGATCGTGCTTTCTGCCCACCTCCTTACTTGCCAGTTTCCCCATAAAAGTCCCTGTCCGCCCTCCCTATAAAAAAAAAGAAAAAAAAAAAGAAAAGCCTTTGTTCGATTTGATCACATTTACTGCTTTTGCACCCATGCTTCTGAGCGCTCCAGGAGAATATTGTGCATCCCTGGAGATTGGTGCCTTACAAACTCAAGTCTTTTCTCACTCCCTGCATGCTCCCAGCAAATAACTTTTTACTTCACTCAAGAAAGTGAATGTATTAGATGGGAGCTCTGACAAAGATTCTTTGCTTGACCAAACCTTGTCAGACTTCTGAACCTTCTCCTTGGCCCATCTGCACACTTTAAAATCCAGGTTTTTTTTAAAGATTTTGTTTATTTAGCTTAATGACTGGGCCACCCAGGCGCCCCTTTAAAATCCAGTTTTAGCAAGAACCCTGCTAAGTCAGTTTAGCAAAACCACCCCTCACCCTGGAAATATGATCACCCAACATATCTAATGTTCCTCATCCTACACCACCCACCAGGTGATGTTTGATTGCCCTGGCCTGCCTTTAGGAAGAATCCCATTAGGTCAATTGGGCCAGAATCCCTTCTTCCCCCTGATGTTTCCTCTTAGTAATTTCCTGTTCACTGACCCCCTGCCCTGCTCCTTGGCTATAAATTTGCACTTGGCCCTGTTGTACTCAAGCTGAGCCCAATCTGTCTCTCTCCCGCTGCAAAATTCCATCACAGTGGTCCCTATACCTATCAAGATAGTCTCCCCCTGCTTAATAATAAAATCGTGCCTTAACACGTGTTATTGAATATTTTTTTCTTAACTTCTTGTCACACCACAGTCTTACCTATCTTTTCTTATTCCTCTTATATGTTGGAAAGATACAACACTCCCTTTGTCTGAAACGAATTCTACCAGCTGAGCTCTGGATCCCTTCTCAAGGACTCGCATATACTAGTATCTCCAGTATTCTGCTTTTTTTCCTATATCATTAAGACTACCATCTCCACTGACTTGGCCCTATCAACATATCAAACGTGTGCGGTTCTCCCATATTAAAGTCTTCCCATCCTACCTTCTGATGAGATGCTGCTTTATGCCCTCCCCCCATTTCACAGTCAGTCCTATTGAGTTTACATTATATTTTATTCTTATTATTCATTCACTCCTCAACCCACTGCTGTCTGGCTTCAGCCCTAGTCACTACACTGAATCTGCTTTGGTCAAGGTAACCACAACCTTCTTTTTTTTTTTTTTTTAAGATTTTATTTATTTATTTGACAGAGAAAGACACAGCGAGAGAGGGAACACAAGCAGGGGGAGTGGGAGAAGGAGAAGCAGGCTTTGCCGAGCAGGGAGCCCGATGTGGGACTCGATCCCAGGACCCTGGGATCATGACCTGAGCCAAAGGCAGATGCTTAACAACTGAGCCACCCAGGCGCCCCCACCACAACCTTCTTATTGCTAAATGCAGTGAATCCCCTTCAGTCCTCTTCACACCTCTCTGTAGTAACAGACCCTGTTACTATCAGACCCTGACCACTATCTCCTTCAAACACTCGTCCTCCCGTGGCTACTCTGGTCCTACACTTTCTTGATTGTTCTTCTGCCTCTCTCTGGCTTTTCCCTCAAAGTCTCTGTCAAGAAAATAATGTTCCTTGAATATTGTCATGTTTCTGCATGTTTTGGTTTCTTGAGCAAAGGAGAATGACATGCTAGGGAATGTCTCCTTTTCTCCAGACCCGCATTCCAATGATGTTAGACCTAGGGCCATCTGCTTCTGTTCAAAGGGTAATAAAAATTCTCTCTCAGAGCCAAATGCTTGCATTATAAGGTAGGGACTCTCCTTTTTCCCCTCCTGAGAAGTTATTTACATTGGGAGGGATTTGTTTACTTTAGGGAGATGGGTTTCTTTCCCTCTCTTAGGAGGGAACGGTGGCAGATGGGTAGCATGTAGTCTGTATAAACTCAGATTCATAATTTTCACATTTCTCTGTTGTGATTCAAAAAAACTCTTTTACATGAGCAGGATCCGTCTGGTTCCCATCATGTCACCTGTAGGGTACTGGCCATGGGGAACTAATGGAGTTATTGTTATAAGTAACAATAATAATGTCTGGTCTCTGATCCAGAAACCTCATGTTTGCTTTCAGAATAATATAAACAAATGTAGACATTAAAAATTTGTCTGTCTCCTCTGGTTCTACCCATTCATTAAATGGTGGTGCTCTTTAGAGTTACAACCTATACTCTTTTCTCTTTCTAGTTTATGCTGCTTGGATAATCTCAGCCATTTCCAGAAGTTCAGTTACTATCTATATATTGATGACTTCCCAACTTCCATCTCCAGCCCAGGCTTTTCTTCTGAGTTTCAGACACAAATTTCCTACCATTCACTGGACATTTCCATTTTCTTGCTCCATAGAAACCTCAAACTCAGCATGTCTCATACTGAGCACCTTTTCTCTGCCTTTCTTTCATATCCACATAAAAACTCCTACCTTTTTCAGGAAAAACAACATGTGTTCAAGTTACAAGAGAAGAAAACCTGGTTGTCATATATGACCTATTACCTTCTTCTTTTTTTTAGAGAGAGAGCAAGTGAGTACACACGCATGAGCAGGGACGAGTGTGGGGATAAGGGCAGAGGGAGAAGGAGAGAGAGAAAATCTTAAGCAGGCTGCATGTGGAGCCCGATGCAGGGCTTGATCTCATGACCTGAGCCGAAATCAAGAGTCAGATGCTCAACGGACTGAGTCACCCAGGTGCCCCAGAATGTGTTTTTTCATTTATTTACATCTTCTTTAATTTCCTTCAGTGATGTTTTATAGTTTTCACCATATAAGTTTTTCACCTCCTTGGTTCAGGTTAGTTTGTAAATATTTCACTCTTTTTGGTGCTATTGAAAAAAATTCAATTATTTTTCTAATTTACTTTTCAGATTGTTCATTGTTAGTGTATAGAAATGCAACTGGTTTCTGTGTGTTGACTTTGTATCCTGATACTTTGCTGATTTCATTTACTAGATCTAACAGCTTATTTTGTATATGGTGTCTTTAGGATTTTCTACATATAAGATCACATCTGCAAACAGAGATAATTTTACTTCTTCCTTTTCAGTTTGGTTGCCTGATTGATCTAGATAGAACTTCCAGAACCATGTTGAATAGAAGTGGTGAAAGCAGTCATCCTTGCCTTGTTCCTAATCTTAGAGGGAAAGCTTTCAGCTTTCACCAGTGAGTATGAAGTTTGCTCTAAGTTTTTTACATATGGCTTTTATTATGTTGAGGTAGTTTCCTTCTATCTAGTTTTATGAACGTTCTTATTATGAAAGAGTGTTGAATTTTGTCAGATGCTTTTTTTGTATCAACTGAGGTAATCATGTGGGTTTTTTTCCTTCATTCTGTTAATGTGGTATTTTCATTGATTGAGTTTTGAATGTTGAACTAATCCTTGCATCCCAGGAATATATCTCATTTGGTCACAGTGTCTAATCCTTTTAATATGCTGCTGAATTCAATTTGCTAATAGTTTGTTGAGGATATTTACATCAGTGTTCATAAGGGATATCAGCCTGTAGTTTTTCTTTCTTGTAGTGTCTTTATCTGGCTTTGATATAGGGTAATGTTGGCCTCATAAATGAGTTAAGAAATGTTCCCCTTCAATTTTTTTGGAAAAGTTTGAGATAGATTATATTAGTTCGTCTTTAAATGTTTGGTAGAACATTTAGTAATTTGGTAATGTCCCCACTTTCATTTCTGATTTTAGTAATTTGAATCTTCTCTCTTTTTGCGGGGTGGGGGCTTCAACTCACAACCCTGAGATCAAGAGTTGGATGCATAACTGACCGAGCCACCAAGGTGCCCCTCCTCTCTTTTTCTTAGTCCATGTAGCTAAAGGTTTGTCAATTCTGTTGATCTTCGAAGAACCAACTTTTGGTTTCATTTATTTTTTCTGTTGTTTTCTATTTTCTGTTGCATTTATATCTGATCTAATATTTATTATTTTCTTCCTTCTGCTATCTTTGAGTTTAATTTGTTCTTCTTTTCCTAGTTCCTTAAATTGTAAAGTTAAGTTGTTGGCTTGATATCTTTCTTATTTTTAAATGTAAGAATTTACAAAATGGGGAGAGGAACAAGATGGTGGAGGAGTAGGAGACCTGGATTTCTTCTGGTCCCAGGAATTCAGCTGGATAGGGATCAAACCATTCTGAACACCTACGAACTCAACAGGAGATCGAAGAAAAGAATAGCACCAACTCTCTGAACAGAAAAGCGACCACTTTCTGGAAGGTAGGACATGTGGAGAAGTGAATCCGAGGCGATATTCGGGAGGATAGACGGCGGGGGAGGGGGCCTCCGTCGGCCGCTTCTGGCAAGTGATAGAGCCGCGGAGCACAAAATCGGAACTTTTAGAAGTCAGCTCTGCTGAGGGACGTCACTCCAGTGGCTAAGCAGGGAGTGGAACCCTCTCTGGGACAGTGTGGTCTCAGGACGCTTGGGGTCACAGAAACACCAGGGGTGCCTGAGTGCGGCAGAGCTCCCAGGTATTGGAGCGGGGAAGCCGACTGCAGAGACGCAGCCGAGGCACGGGCTCTCAGCTCGGGGTTACCATAAACCGTGATCCGTGGCACAGTTGGGCCATTGCTCCTCCAGCAGGGACCCAACAAGCGGCAGATCTGGGGAGACTCCCCTTCCTTGCCCAGGAGGAGTGGCACGGGAGCGCACTGCAGGGATCTGCTGGGTTTGGAGACTCCACACACGGTCGGGTGCCAGAGATAGAAACGCTCGGTCACAGACCAGGTGAGCACGGAGTGCGGCCGGAGACTGGGGAGACGGGAGTGATTGACTGCTTTTCTCTGGGGGCGCACTGAGGAGTGGGGCCTGGAGTTCTCAGCTCCTCCGGGGCGGAGATTGGGAGGCCGCCATTTTCACTCTCGTCCTCCAAAGCCCAACGGAAAGCTTGCAGGGAACAAAAGCTCCGGAGAGGGCGCCTGGGTGGCTCAGTTGGTTAAGCGACTGCCTTCGGCTCAGGTCATGATCCTGGAGTCCCTGGATCGAGTCCTGCATCGGGCTCCCTGCTCGGCGAGGAGCCTGCTTCTCCCTCTAACCCTCCCCCCTCTCACGTACTCTCTCTCTCTCTCTCATTCTCGCTCTCTCAAATAAATAAATAAATCTAAAAAAAAAAAAAAAAAAAAAAAAGCTCCGGAGAGCAAACCCGAGCAGATTACTTAACCCGGATGGGCAAGGGCGGGGCAATTCCGCCTCTGGCAAAGACATTTGGGAACCACGGCAACAGGCCCCTCCCCCAGAAGATCAGCGAGAACAGCCAGCCAAGACCAAGTTTACCGATCAATGAGAACAGCAGAACGCCAGTGCTAGGGGAATACTGCACATAGAATTCATGGCTTTTTTCCATGATTCTTTAGTCTTTCAAAGTTAATTTTTTTTTAACTGTCTTTTTTTTTTTAATTTTTCTTTTTCCCTTTTTCAACCAAATCTTATCAATCCCTTTTTTTAAAAAATCTTTTTTATTTTTCATTTTTAGAGTCATATTCTATCCCTTCATAGTAGTTACCCTTATTTTTGGTATATATATATAAGTTGTTCTCTCTTTAAGATTTTGGGATACAGTTTCTTCTAACAGATCAAAATATACCCTAAATCTCTAGTGTATGGCTTTGTTCTAGTCTCCTGCCTGATCACATTCTCTCCCTTTTTTTTTTTTTAAATCCTCTTCTTTCTTTTTTCAGCCAACTTATCAATTCCTTTTATAAAATCTTTTATAATTTTCATCTTTACACTCATATTCCATCCCTTCATTGTATTAACCCTTATTTTTGTACATATATAAGTTTTTTTTTCTTTAAAATTTTGGGAGGCACTTTCTTCTAACAGACCAAAATACGCCCAAAATCTAGTGTGTGGCACTGATCTATGCACCATCCTGATCATATTTGATCATATTCTGTTTTCTTTGTTTTGTTTTGTGTTTGTTTGTTTGTTTCTATCTTTTCTTTTTCTTTTTTCTTTTTTCTTTCTTTCCTTTTCTTTCCACCTGGTTTCAGGTCTTTTCTGATGTGTTTAGTGTATATTTTTTGGGGACATTGTTACCCTGTTAGCATTTTGTTCTCTCATTCATCTCTTCTCCTCTGGACAAAATGACAAGACGGAAAAAATCACCTCAACAAAAAGAACAAGAGGCAGTACCAACTGCCAGGGACCTAATCAATATGGACATTAGTAAGATGTCAGAACTAGAGTTTAGAATGATGATTTTAAAGATACTAGCTGAGCTTGAAAAAAAGCATGGAAGTTATTAGAGAAACCCTTTCTGGAGAAATAAAAGAACTAAAATCTAACCAAGTTGAAATCAAAAAGGCTATTAATGAGGTGCAATAAAAAATGGAGGCTCTAACTGCTAGGATAAATGAGGCAGAAGAGAGAATTCGTGATATAGAAGACCAAATAATGGAAAATAAAGAAGCTGAGAAAAAGAGAAATAAACAACTACTGGATCACGAGGGCAGAATTCAAGAGATAAGTGATACCATAAGATGAAACAACATTAGAATAATTGGGATCCCAGAAGAAGAAAGAGAGAGGGGGGCAGAAGGTATACTGGAGCAAATTATAGCAGAGAACTTCCCTAATTTGGGGAAGGAAACAGGCATTAAAATCCAGGAGGCACAGAGAACCCCCCCCAAAATCAATAAAAATAGGTCAACACCCCGACATCTAATAGTAAAACTTACGAGTCTCAGAGACAAAGAGAAAATCCTGAAAGCAGCTTGGGAGAAGAGATCTGTAACCTACAATGGTAGATACATTAGATTGGCAACAGACCTATCCACAGAGACCTGGCAGGCCAGAAAGGACTGGCATGATATATTCAGAGCACTAAATGAGAAAAATATGCAGCCAAGAATACTATATCCAGCTAGGCTGTCATTGAAAGTAGGAGAGATAAAAAGCTTCCAGGAAAAACAAAAACTGAAGGAATTTGCATACACGAAACCAGCCCTACAAGAAATATTGAAAGGGGTCCTCTAAACAAAGAGAGAGCCTAAAAGGAACAGAGACAATATACAGTAACAGTCACCTTACAGGCAATACAATGGCACTAAATTCATATCTTTCAGTAGTTACCCTGAATGTAAATGGGCTAAATGCCCCAATCAAAAGACACAGACTATCAGATTGGATTAAAAAAACAAGACCCATCGATATGCTGTCTGCAAGAGACTCATTTTAGACCCAAAGACACCCCCAGATTGAAAGTGAGGGGGTGGAAAACCATTTACCATGCTAATGGACACCAAAAGAAAGCTGGGGTGGCAATCCTTATATCAGACAAATTAGACTTTAAACCAAAGACTGTAATAAGAGATGAGGAAGGACACTACATCCTACTTAAAGGGTCTATCCAACAAGAAGATCTACCAATTGTAAATATCTATGCCCCTAACATGGGAGCAGCCAATTATATAAGGCAATTAATAACAAAAGCAAAGAAACACATTGACAACAATACAATAATAGTGGGGGACTTTAACACCCCCCTCACTGAAATGGACAGATCATCTAAGCAAAAGATCAACAAGGAAATAAAGACTTTAAATGACACACTGGACCAAATGGACTTCACAGATATATTCAGAACATTCCATCCCAAAGCAACAGAATACACATTCTTCTCTAGTGCCCATGGAACATTCTCCAGAATAGATCACATCCTAGGTCACAATCAGGTCTCAACCGGTACCAAAAGATTGGGATCATTCCCTGCATATTTTCAGACCACAATGCTTTGAAACTAGAACTCAATCACAAGGGGAAAGTTGGAAAGAACTCAAATACATGGAGGCTAAAGAGCATCCTACTAAAGAATGAGTGGGTCCACCAGGAAATTAAAGAAGAATTAAAAAATTCATGGAAACAAATGAAAATGAAAACACAACTGTTCAAAATCTTTGGGATGCAGCAAAGGCAGTCCTAAGAGGAAAGTATATAGCAATACAAGCCTTTCTCAAGAAACAAGAAAGGTCTCAAGTACACAACCTAACCCTACACCTAAAGGAGCTGGAGAGAGAACAGCAAATAAAGCCTAAACCCAGCAGGAGAAGAGAAATAATAAAGATCAGAGCAGAAATCAATGAAATAGAAACCAAAAGAACAGTAGAACAGATCAACGAAACTAGGAGCTGGTTCTTTAAGAGAATTAACAAGATTGATAAACCCCTGGCCAGACTTATCAAAAAGAAAAGAGAAAGGACCCAAATAAATAAAATCATGAATGAAAGAGGAGAGATCACAACCAACACCAAAGAAATACAAACAATTATAAGAACGTATTATGAGCAACTATGTGCCAGCAAATTAGATAATCTGGAAGAAATGGATGCATTCCTAGAGATGTATCAACTACCAAAACTGAACCAGGAAGAAATAGAAAACCTGAACAGACCTATAACCATTAAGGAAATTGAAGTAGTCATCAAAAATCTCCCAACAAACAAAAGCCCAGGGCCAGATGGCTTCCCAGGGGAATTCTACCAAACATTTAAAGAAGAATTAATACCTATTCTTCTGAAACTGTTCCAAAAAATGGAAATGGAAGGAAAACTTCCAGACTCATTTATGAGGCCGCCATTACCTTGATCCCCAAACCAGACAAAGACCCCATCAAAAAGGAGAATTACAGACCCATATCCTTGATGAACGTGGATGCAAAAATTCTCACCAAAATACTAGCCAATAGGCTCCAACAGTACATTAAAAGGATTATTCACCACTACCAAGTGGGATTTATGCCTGGGCTGCAAGGTTGGTTCAACATCCGCAAATCAATCAATGTGATACACTAAATTAATAAAAGAAAGAACAAGAACCATATGATCCTCTCAATCAATGTAGAAAAAGCATTTGACAAAGTACAGCATCCTTTCTTGATCAAAACTCTTCAGAGTATAGGGATAGAGGATACATACCTCAATATCATAAAAGCCATCTATGAAAAACCCACAGCGAATATCATTCTCAATGGGGAAAAACTGAGAGCTTTCCCCCTAAGGTCAGGAACACGGCAGGGATGTCCACTATCACCACTGCTATTCAACATAGCATTAGAAGTCCTAGCCACAGCAATCAGACAACAAAAAGAAATAAAAGGCATCCAAATTGGCAAAGAAGTCAAACTCTCACTCTTTGCAGATGATATGATACTTTATGTGGAAAACCCGAAAGACTCCACCCCAAAACTGCTAGAACTCATACAGGAATTCAGTAAAGTGGCAGGATATAAAATCAATGCACAGAAATCAGTGGCATTCCTATACACCAACAACAAGACAGAAGAAAGAGAAATTAAGGAGTCGATCCCATTTATAATTGCACCCAAAACCATAAGATACCTAGGAATAAATCTAACCAAAGAGGCAAAGAATCTGTACTCAGAAAACTATAGAATACTCATGAAATTGAGGAAGACACAAAGAAATGGAAAAATGTTCCATGCTCATGGATTGGAAGAACAAATATTGTGAAAATGGGGCACCTGGGTGGCTCAGATGGTTGAGTGTCTACCTTCGGCTCGGGTCATGATCTCCAGGTCCTGGGATCGAGCCCCACATCGGGCTCCCTGCTCCGTGGGGCGTCTGCTTCTTCCTCTCTCTCTGCCTTTCCACCTGCCTGTGCTCTCTCTGTCTCTCTCTCTCTCTCAAATAAATAAGAAAATCTTAAAAAAATTGTGAAAATGCCTATGCTACCTAGAGTAATCTACACATATAATGCCATCCCTATCAAAATACCATCAACTTTTTTCAAAGAAATGAAACAAATAATCCTAAAATTTGTATGGAACCAGAAAAGACCCCGAATAGCCAGAGGAATGTTGAAAAAGAAAAGCAAAGCTGGCAGCATCACAATTCTGGACTTCAAGCTCTATTACAAAGCTGTAATCATCAAGACAGTATGGTACTGGCACAAAAACTGACACATGGAACAGAATAGAGAGCCCAGGAATGGACTCTCAACTCTATGGTCAACTAATCTTTGACAAAGCAGGAAAGAATGTCCAATGGAAAAAGACAGTCTCTTCAACAAATGGTGTTGGGAAAATTGGACAGCCACATGCAGAAGAATGAAACTGGACCATTTCCTTACACCACACACAAAAATAGACTCCAAATGGTTGAAAGACCTAAATGTGAGACAGGAGTCCATCAAAATCCTAAAGGAAAACACAGGTAGCAACCTCTTCGACCTCAGCCACAGCAACTTTTTCCTAGAAACGTGGCCAAAGGCAAGGGAAGCAAGGGCAAAAATGAACTATTGGGACTTCATCAAGATAAAAATCTTTTGCACAGCAAAGGAAACAGTCAACAAAACCAAAAGACAACCGACAGAATGGGAGAAGATATTTGCAAATGACATATCAGATAAAGGGCTAGTATCCAAAATCTATAAAGAACTTATGAAACTCAACACCCAAAGGACAAATGATCCAATCAAGAAATGGGCAGAAGACATGAACAGACATTTTTCCAAAGAAGACATCCAAATGGCCAGCAGACACAAGAAAAAGAGCTAAACATCGATCGGCATCAGGGAACGAAGATGCTTAATGACTGAGCCACCTAGGCGCCCCTGTCCTTTATCTCTTGTAAGCATTTTTTATTTAAAGTATATTTTGTCAAAAAAATAAAAAATAAAAAATAAAGTATATTTTGTCTGGGGTGCCTGGGTGGCTCAGTCATTAGGCGTCTGCTTTCGGCTCAGGTCATGATCCCGGGGTCCTGGGATCGAGCCCCGCATTGGGCTCCCTGCTCCGCGGGAACCCTGCTTCTCCCTCTCCCACTCCCCCTGCTTGTGTTCCCTCTCTCACTGTGTCTCTCTCTGTCAAATAAATAAAATCTTTAAATAAAATAAAGTATATTTTGTCTGATATTAATATAGCCACCCTTGCTCTTTTGATTACTCTTTGCATGGAATAGAATATCTTTTCCCATCCTTTCCCCTTCGGTCTATTTGTGTGTTTGGATCCAAAGCAAGTTTCTTGTAGACAGCATACAGTTAGATCATTTTTTTTTTTTAATCTGTTCTGCCAATCTCTGTGTTTTGATTGCTTTTAAGATTCTCTCTTTGTCTTTTAAAAGTTTGATTACAGTGTGTCTTGGTGTGAGTCTCTTCAAATTCATTTTACTTGGAGTTCATTGAACTTCTTGGACGTTTATATTCCTGTCTTTCATCAAATTTGGGAAGTTTTCAGCCATTATTTCTTCAGATACTTTCTTTTTTGAGAGTTCATTTCTCTTTTCTCCAGCACTGGATTATGTTTGTCCACTTCATGGTGTCCCACAGGACCCATGGGTTCTGTTCACTTTTCTTCAATTTTCTCTATTTCTCTTCCTCAGACTCAATAATTTCCTTCGTCCTATCTTCAAGTTTGCTGATTCTTTTCTTCTGCCTGCTCAAATCCGCCATTCAATCCCTCTAGTGAATTTTGTGTGTGTGTGTGAATTTTTTACTTCAGTTATTATACTTTGCAGCATTTCTTTTTAGGTTTTCTATCTCTTTGTTGATATTTCCATTTGCTCATATGTTATTTTTTTACTTTCTCCACATCATTGTTTAGTTCTGTGAGCTTCTTTAAAAGTTACATTAAAGTTTTTGTCTAATACATGTGTAGTCAGGTATTTTGTGGGGACAGGTTCTGTTGATTGTTTTTTTTCCGTTTGAATGGGCCATACTTTTCTGTTCTTTGTATGCCTTGTATTTTTTTGCTGGAGACTGGACATTTTAATCTAATAATATGATTACTGTAAATGAAATTCTTCACCTTCCCCCGGGTTTGCTGGATTTATTATTGTCATAGGTTGTCTCTGTCCTGAGGCTGACCCTAAACCTAAGGTCTTCAAATGTCTTTTTTGAGCCCTTCCCTGGCATGTATGGGCACTTTCTGATTCTCTCCATATATGCTGTTGTTTTTGAATGTCCTACCATTAAATGGCTGGCTCCCAAAGGAAAAAATAGAAAAATGAAGTGGGGAAATAAACAGCTCTGTCCCTTTAAATCCCCCTGGAAGTTCCTTCAGTCAGAAGGGAAGGGCTTATAACAATGGAGGAGGTATATTGTTGAAATGATTGCCCACCTCTTTGTCCACACCTCTGTGATCAGAAGCAGCAATCAGAGGTGAGAGCACAGATCTCTGATATTTGAAGGGCAGGGTCCTTTTTGCCTGTCCTGGCTCCTGCAATTTGTGTGCAAGCTGCTCCAAGAACACATGCACACCTGCCTGCCACTGGGCTGGGGTTGGGGGCTGGGTCGCTGCTACTGCACTAAGAGCTGAAATTGACCCAAATTAACTACAGTTAACCATCTAAGTATTCCTCTGGAAGTTGCAAGCCTCAGTAGACTCCAGAGTTCCAACATAGTTCTATCAGACAGATTCAGCCAGTGCAATTGTTTTCTACATGGGGAAACAAGGAGTATGTTGGGCAAAATGGGGTAGATGGCATAGGGGAGGGAATGACACTTCTCTGAGTATACTTTTTGTGTACTGTTGGCTTCTGAAAGCCTGCTAATATACATATTCAAGCAAAAATAAATTAGTAAGAATTGGAAGGTATGAAATCCTATAATTGACAGCAAACTAGCGGAAATGAAACTAATTCTATTTCAAACAAATAACATAACCCTGAAGGAAACAAAGGAAAGAATGGAAGGATGAACTAGTCCAAGTATCTTATGTGCATAGCATTTGACAAATACTCTCAGTCTTGGGCAGGGTAAGGTATGTATGAGAAAAGAATTGCAAACAAATTCTGAATTCTTTTTAATAGGTTTATTTATTGTAGTGGTATGGGCAAAGCAATTCTGAAGCTTTTAATTTTTTTAAAGGTTTTTATTTATTTGAGAGAGTGAGAGAGCCAGCAAGAGAGAGCATGAGTGGGGGGAGGGGCAGAGGGAGAAGCAGGCTCCCTATGTGGGGCTCAAACCCAGGACCCTGGGATCATGACCTGAACCGAAGGCAGCCACTTAACCGACTAAGCCAACGAGGCGCCCCGAAACTATTTTTTTAAGGTTTATTTATTCTAGAGAAAGAGCACGAGTGGGAGGGACAGAGGGAGATGGAGAGAGAGTCACAAGCAGACTCCACACTGAGTGGGGAACATGATGTGGGGCTCGATCTCATGACCCTGAAATCACAACCTGAGCCAAAACCAAAAGTTGGACGCTTAACTAACTGTGCCACCCAGGAACCCCTGAAACTTATTTTAAATGCACCATAGACTTGAGTAAAAGTGAATGTGTTTATGGTGTTAGGAGTCAGGGTACTGACTGTAGAAGAAAAGACATACTAATACGAAATAAGGACAGGCAACAATGACCCCTCTGGAGATGGATTGAAATTGAAGGTATTGGTGTGAACTCATGGGCTCTAAAATATATTTATGTAGATAAACATGTTTATGTGCACATGCATAAATGTTTATGTGTATGCATATATGTGTATTTATACATACACATATTTCCTAGCTGTGTCTGCTGAAGGGGCCACAAAACAAAGTAACCCCAGTAGCAATGAGTACACTTAGTGCCCAGATCTTAATTGTTTCCTAGGGCTGCCATAAAATATTGCCACAAACCAGGTGGCTTAAAACAACAGAGATTTATACTCTCACAGTTCAGGATGCCAGATATCCAAAATCAAAAAGGGGTCAGCAGGGTTGGTCCTTCTGGAAGTTCTGAAGGAGAATCTGTTTGTTGGGGAACATCATCAAAAAGATGTGACAGCTGATTGACCCACGAAGTGGACCCAGGCACTTGGAGGCTCCTCACCCTCTCCTCTACCCTTGGAATGGAGGTTCCGTTTGCCTTTCCCACACGCTCCCAGTGGCTGCTCCAAGGACAGAGATAAGGATGTGGTGCTGAAAACACTGCATGGTATATACGACTGAGCTTAGTTAGGGCCTCTATAAACTTTTAAGATTTGGTGGGCGGGATCCATTCATCTTGCTGCTGTTAAGACAAGCCTCATATGCAAGTTCATTTTGCCTATTAAAACTGCCACCTACCAACCTGGAGTGCCTTCCCTCTTTCTTCTCTCTCTCCCTGCTCTCGGTGGACAGGGACCAGTTTCAGATTGTACCCAGGAAGCTCCCAAGAGGGTTGTGAACCAACACTGTTCTGTGCCTCTCTCCTGTCTTCTTGTGTTTGCTGGCAGTCCTTGGAGTTCCTTGGCTTGCAGTTGCGCCACTCCACCCTCTGTCTCTGTCATCACGTGGCCTTCTTCCCTGTGCTCCTGTGTATCTGTCAGTCTCCCTCTCATTATAAGAACACCAGTCATTGGATTTACAGTCTACTGTAATCCAGTAGGACCTCATCTTGATTACATCTATAAAGACTCTCTTTCCAAAGAAGATCACACTCATAGGTTCTGCAGGTTAGGACTGTCATATACCCTTTTGGCGGGACATAATTCAACTCACAATAGTTTCTAATACCATTCCCCATTAAGAGGAACCAGGTCTCCCCAGAGAAATAGCTAATTCCAGAGCTGAAGAGGGGTGGGTATAAGATGAACCTGGAATATCTTGTTATACCAGAAAGTAATGAAGTGCTAAAAAAAAATAAGTGAGGGGAGCATGTCACAAAGGACACAAGAGGCTGAGGGCTGACTAGAAAATATGGTGGGCATGTTGGAGTCAGAAAATCATTTTGCAGCCATTGTGGTAATGATTGGATCAACTAACTAAGAATCCTGAATGGGTGTTCAATCTAAGGAGAAATTTTGATGAGGAGCCAAATATTTGATTGTCTTAGAGTGCCTTCTCATATACAACTTATTAGTGTAAAGGAGGGGAATTAACAGTAAAATATAGTGGAGAAATTGGGCAACCATTCACCAAGTGATCAAAATTAACATGACCAATGAGGGGTAAATGGACATTGTATGCCCTAGATATGATGCCCTAGGAGGATACAACATCATCTATACAGTATTCTCAAGAATGCATAACTTTGGGAGTGCCTGGGTGGCTCAGTCAGTTAAGCATCCAACTCTTGATTTCAGCTCAGGTCATGATCTCAGGGTTGTGAGATTGAGCCCCTCATTGGCTGTGCATAGAACCTACTTAAGATTCTTTCTCCCTCTCCCTCTGCCCCTCCCCCTGCCTCTCTCTCTCTCCCTCTTCCTCTCTTAAAAAAGAATGTGTAACTTTGATCTGTTCATGAAGAAACACCAGACAAACCCCAAACAAATGTTCAAATAGGGGCACCTGAATGGCTCAGTCAGTTAAGTGGCTGACTCTGGATTTCAGCTCACGTCATGGTCTCAGGGTCGTGGAATTGAGTCCTGAGTCAGGTTCTGCACTCAGTAAAGAGCCTGCTTAGGATTCTCTCTCTCCCTCTGCCCTCCCCCTGCTCTCTTGCTCTCTCTAAAATAATCTTTTAGAAAAATGTGTGGGTGGGTGGGGGGACTATATTTTTCAAAAATGGCAATGTTATAGTCAAAATCCTAGCTACAGAAAATAGAATGATTGTTGCCAGGGCCTGAGGGGAGGGGAAAATGGGAGTTAGTGTTTAATGAGTACAGAGTTTCAGTTGGGGAAGATGAGAAAGTTCTGGAGAGGAAGGATGGTGATGGTTGCACAAGAATGTGAATGTACTTAATGCCACAGAACTGTACATTTAAAAGTGTCTAAAATGATATATTTTATGTGTATTTTACCACAGTAAAAATGTGTCAGTATTATGAAAGGCATATAAAGGCTGTAGAAAGTTTCTAGATTAAAGGACATTAAAGAGACATGACAACTAAATGCAATATGTAACTATAGACTGGCTCCTAGAACAGAAGGGAAAGAGTTTACAAAGGACCCTAGGTCAAGGGACAGCACTGAAATTGAAAAATGGATGGCAGATTAAAGTTTTGGGTTTTGTTTTTTTTTTTAAGATTTTATTTATTTATTTGACAGAGAGAGACACAGTGAGAGAGGGAACACAAGCAGGGGGAGTGGGAGAGGGAGAAGCAGGCTTCCCGCGGAGCAGGGAGCTTGATGTGGGGCTCGATCCCAGGACCCTGGCATCATGACCCGAGCCGAAGGCAGACACTTAACGACTGAGCCACCCAGGCGCCCCAGATTAAAGTATTGTATCAATGTGGATTTATGGAATTGATAATTGTGCAGTGGTTACTTAAGATCCCTATTCTTGGGAAATACACACTTTAGTGTTATATGTAACTTACCTCAAATAGTTCAATATTATGTAACATATACACATATACATGTATGTACGTGTGTGTGTGTACAGATTGACGGGGGAACTCGGGAAGGGAGACAATGAAAAAGTAAATGAGGGGGCACCTCGGTGGCAGTGTCTTTGGGCGTCTGCCTTTGGCTCAGGTCATGATCCCGGGGTCCTGGGATCAAGTCCCATGTTGGGCTCCCTGCTTGGTGGGAAGCCTGCTTCTCCCTCTCCCACTCCCACTGCTTGTGTTCCCTCTCTGGCTGTCTCTATCAAATAAATAAAGAAATAATCTTAAAAAAAGAAAAGAAAAAGTAGATGAGGTAAAATGTTAACAACAGTTGAATCTGAATAAGGGTATACAGTTTTATTGAATTATTTTATTTTTGCAATTCTTTGGAAATTTGGAATTATTTCCAAGTGAAAAGTGAAAAAACAAAAGCAAAAACCCAATCAGTTCATTCCTTTCATTCTATTCTCTTTTAAACCCACTCTGGTCAGGCTGTGTGTATCCCACAACTCCACTAAAATACATTTGTCAAGGTTACCAATTAAGTCTAGTTTACTAACTTCAATGGTCAGTTCTTGGTCTTTCTCTTACTTGACCCATCACTAGCATTTGACACAGTTTATCACTCCCCTCTTGAAATGTGTTCTCTTGAATTCTGGACACCACTCTTTTACGGTTCTTCTCTCACATTCCTGGCTGCTCCTTCTCAATCTCCTTGACAGTTCCCTTTTATATATCTCCCTCTTCTAAACATTGGAGTGCCTCAGGACTCAGTGCTCAGAGCCAAGTCATCTAGGAGTTCTTTTGTGCTGTCAGGGTCCATTTCCCAATCTCAATCTTATGTCTTTAGTCACTCACCTGAATTTGAGCATGTAGTATTCTTCCAGGAAATGTAAGGTCCTCCTCGTTTTGAGGTCTTACCCAAATTCAACTCCCTATTACCTTTTTCCTGGTTCAGAGCAGTTGGTAGATGTGCACAATAGGGAAGATCCCTCACACTATCCTAGCACATATTCTAGGAGAAAGATGTAGGGCTGGAAACCCTTTTTAAAATCCTGAAGAGATCTGAAGTGTAACTGTCCCATCAAAAGTTAGAAACCTAGGACCCAGTAAAGGGAAGGTATTTGTTGTTGGTCATTCGACTGATTACTGGCAGTGTTTGAGCTAAAGCTCAGGTGTCTTCTGCTCACTTTTTAAGTGGTGATTTAACATGTTTGCTTCAGGGATTCAAGAATCTGATGAAAGCTACAGACTTTTTCCAATGGCCAGAGGCTGGGGGTGGGGGGGTCCCTAGTACATTCTTTCTCATCTAATTTCAGGAGTTTGTAGACCTTCGAGCACATCCAGATCTCAGGTTGCAAACCTCTGCTCTATCAGAAAATCCAAAACATGGAGATATCTACAGGATAACTGATTCAGTGTCTTCAACAAATCAATGGTATGAAAAACTGGGGAAAGGAGAATATAAATACTTAAGGTTAAAAGAGTCTTAGGCAGTCTAACAGTCAAATGCAGTATGTAGACCTTGTTTGAATTCTGATTCAAACAAACTGTAAAAGGACATTTTGGGGACAACCAGGGAAATTTACATAGAGTATTGGATGACGTTAAGGAATTATTAATTTTGTTAGATGTGAGATCATTATGTAAGAAAATTTATTTTTTTTAGAGATGAGTATCAAAATATTTAGGATTGAAATAGGATGTCTGGGGTTCATTTTAAAATACAAAGAAAAGGGGTGCCTGGGTGGCTCAGTCGTTAAGCGTCTGCCTTTGGCTCAGGTCATGATCCCAGGGTCCTGGGATCGAGTCCCACATCGGGCTCCCTGCTCAGCGGGAAGCCTGCTTCTCCCTCTCTCACTCCCCCTGCTTGTGTTCTCTCTCTCGCTGTGTCTCTCTCTGTGAAATAAAGAATCTTTTTTTAAAAAATACAAAGAAAAGGGACCACTGGGTGACTCAGTTGGTTAAGCATCTGCCTTCGGCTCAGGTCATGATCCCAGGTCCTGGGATGGAGTCCCACATTGGGCTCCTTGCTCCTCAGGGATCCTGCTTCTCCCTCTGCCTGCCGCTCCCCCTGCTTGTGCTCTCTCTCCTTTCTCTCTCTGACAAATAAACAAAATCTTAAAAAAAAAAAAAATGCAAAGGAAAAAACATGAAGCAATTTTTTGCAAGATGTTTACAATTAAATCTAGGAGAAGGGGATCTGGTGGTTTGTTTTAATACTGTTCTACTTTTGGGGCACCTGAGTGGCTCAGTTGTTAAGCATCTGCCTTCGGCTCAGGTCATGATCCCAGGGTCCTGGGATTGAGCCCCACATCGGGCTCCCTGCTCAGCGGGAAGCCTGCTTCTCCCTCTCACACTCCCCCTGCTTGTGTTCTCTCTCTCGCTGTCTCTCTGTCAAATAAATAAAATCTTAAAAAAAATACTGTTCTATCTTTGTGATTGAAATTTTTCATAATAAAAAGAATATACAAACAAGTTCTGTTCTCTGCCATTCTGGCAAAGATAAGAGGATATCTAGGGTGTCACAGCCAGTACCGAGGTTTTGAGGCTTCCTGAAGAGCCATCCATAGAATTCCTGATTCTAGGACCCCAGGGCTACAAAAGCTAGACTGTTTTTGTGGTTTTTATTTTGTTTTGTTTTTGGTCACGGTATCTTATTTTTGACCAGGGGACCCACTGATATCCTGCAAAATGAGTTAGATAGGTATTGCTATTTCCTTTCTGGGAGTTTCAAGGAATTTGTGCATTTCATCTATGTTGTCAAAACTATGGGCATAGAGTTATCCATAGTATACAGTCCTTATCCTTTTAATGCCTGTAGGGTCTGTAGTGATGTTCATGCCTCTTTCATGCCTGATATTTGTAATTTGTGCACTGTCCTTTTTGACATAGACAAAGGCCAGAAAGGAGAAATTATTTCAGTTAAGGCTGAGAGAGCCAGCTGGGCCATACTTATTTCTGCTGCCTTGCCCGGCTAGTTGGGTCAGTCATCCTTTTTGAGGCTTCCTGTCCCCAGCCCATAGCTCTTGAACCCTCCACGTGGGCCTGTACTGCTTGGCCTCTGAGGTGACTCCAACTTCTCAGAATGTTCTCTTGCCCTCTATCCCTGGCTTCTCCCACAAAACCAAACTCAGGAAGAGGGAATAGAATAACAAAGGAGACGTCACGATGAGGGGTGGCAAATGGCATAGATGGGCTACTTGTTAGAATCTGATGGAAGGCTCAGCTTACCTGGAGAAAGGCAACTCTGAAGTTTCCATGGTGGGGAGAGGAGATCAGGGAAGGAACACAGTTACTGGCAAGGACAACTTCCTCCACTTTACTACCCCTTCCCTTTAACTTTTGTCTTCTTCATTGCTAGAGGGAAGGGACTCATGAGATACCCTCAGGGTCCCCTCAACACCTGCCGTTTGGGACTCCAGTCATCAGCATGCAGAGCTATGAACAGGGAAATAGAGTCTGCCTCCACTGTGAACCTCCAAGAACTATGCCAGGTCTTCTGATTCTAAAGTCCCATTTTCTTTCTACTATGTCAGTGACTCTTATATTAATGCCAAATATTCATTCATTTTTGTGCCAGGTGCTTTCCTTCCTATAGTCTTTAGGGGAGGATGAGGGGAGGCAAGGAAGGAAGAGGACAAGGAAAGACTCTTCTGCCTGAAGGCCTCCAGAGGGTGAGCACCCACTGGCTTTTGGGATGTTTTCCCACTCTCAGGAGTATATATCTGGTCTCCCTCGCTACCTTTCTGGAGAAGCAATGTTTGAGGAAGAGGGACACATTACAGGGATGCTGCAAATGAGAACCTCCTCTTTATTCCACATATGGAAGCTGGTTTCTGGAGCTAGGTAGGGAAAGGGCTTTGGCCTGGCCCTACCTCTGTGTGAGCCCTAGGGATAAGGGTCTAGATTAGGGTGACAAGGCCTTCCTCCAGGTAGGAATGAAAAGTCCTGACCTCTAGTCAGTCCCAAATTAGGGGGTGGGCACAATGATGTGGGGCATTTCCTTGGTGAGGTGAATATCGGCTTGGGGCAGGCTCTTCCAGGCGAGTTCTAAGATCCCGTACTGAGCAATGCCCATAGGATTCATGGTGCGGACATTATTCTGACCTGGGAGGGACACCACCTCCTGGAACTCCAGAGGACCTTTAGGGTTTTGAGAGCCACCACAAAACAGGTGGTAGAACAAGCGCTCCCCCGGAACCAGCTCCATGGCCTTTAGGGCCGCCTCATAGGTGATCTCTTGGGATTGGCGTTCATCTCTCAGTAACAGCTCCTGTAGCAGCTTCTGGATTCGGGGTGACTTAAGTTGGTACAGGTCCATGAGCTGGTAGAACTGTTCCATCCAAGCAGCGCTGTCTTTTGCATATCGTTGCTGCAACATCCGCAAGACATGGTACAGTGCCACAAATGTCTCCCAAAGAGGCACCTCCTCCTTTTTCTTAGAGATGGCCTGTGCCTTCTTCTCCAGCTTGGGCAATCTGGGAAACCTGCCTTTGTCCTTAAAAGCCCAGAAGTCCTTTTGAAACATCAGTGCAAGGGTTTGTTTTTCCACAGAGGCCTGGGCACCTGTGAAACTGTCTCCTGTGGCAGGATTAAAGTGTTGCACCTCCATCTCCTTGAGAGCAGTGGATATCTGCTCTGCCCATGCACTCCTATAAGGCTCTTCTAGAAGGTGCCAATTTACACCCTTTGGGGTTGGAATCCCTTTCGAACCTAATGGGGACTTTTGTGTGGGGACAATGAAAGGTTTTAACCAGCTTTCCTTTCCTTTTATAGGTGGGATCACTTTCAGGTACTTTGGACCCATGGGCTCCTTATTGGGTTTTGAGATATGTGCGCTTCGTGATTCCAGGGCCTGCTTGTGACGGTACACAATGGCTTCAAGTTGGGCCAAATGTAGCCACTCTAAATTTCCCTTTGAGGTGAGGTCTTTGAGAAGCTGGCACAATCTGTGGAAACTATCCCTAGAAAGCTGTTCTCCTGCCTCCATCCGTTCTAGGACATGGCGGATCCACTCTATATCTGAGAGTACTACCTGAGCACCTATTTCCTTGGCCCAGATTTGGGGCACAGGTACCTCAGTCTTTCTCATCAGAGCTGGATGATGCTGCAAAATCCACTGCCACTTGGGCTCTAGTGGTTCACCTTGGAGTTTGTGAGCTTCCATGGTCTTCCTCAATATGTGAGGTAAATATGGAGTCTTTAAGTCTTGCTCTGGGGACTCCAAAACTGTATCCAAAAGTTGTAGAGGTTTGGGCTTATATTTCTTCAACAGTTCTTGTCTATCCATAAACCTTGACTCTGGAAGTACCCTGGATGCCTCAAGTGCTCTGGCCCTTTCTTCCCGGGATACTTGTTTCGTAGACACTGGCACTGGTATTGTCTCTTGCCTGCCCAGAGCTATTGAGATCACTTTCTTGGAAGGGACTTTCAGAACTTTTAGTTGTATATCACTGTCTTTGATATCAGGGATTCTTTTTCCAATAGAAGGGATTATTTCTCTTCTTTGGTCCTTTTCTCTTTCTGCTTGTGACTTAAATAATTTTTCTTTTTTAAAGATCTCTTTTTTCTTGTCTGCCTCTTTTTTCAGTGAGCTTTTCCCCTTTTCTTTCTCACTCAGACTTTCTGACTCTTCCTCACTCAGACTTTCTGACTCTTCCTCACTGATGCTTTCCTTCTCCTCCTCTTCAAACACTTCCTCCTCCTCCTCCTCCTCTTCCTCCTCCTCCTCTTTCTCCTCCCCCTCCTGCACCTTCTTCTTTTTCTTCTTCTTTTTCTTCTTCTCCTTCTTCTCTTTCTCTTCCTTCTTCTTCTTCTCTTTCTCCTTCTCCTTTCTCCTCTCTTCCACCTCTACCTCCTCCACCACCTTCCCTTCTTCCTCTTCCTTCTCCTCCTCTTCTTCTTCCTCCTCCTCCTCTTCTTCTTCCTCCTCCTCCTCCTCTTCCTCCTCCTCTTCCTCAGACAAACTCTCTCGCTCTACTTGGTCTAATAAGCTTTCCATTTCTTCAGAAAGGCTCTCTCTACTTTCCTCTTGACTGGGAAGCTTTTCCTGTGGTGTATCAACTGTCTTTAGCTCTTTTCTCTTTCTCAACCTTTGTTTAAGCAGTGGTATTACCTCTTCATCCTTTGTTAGTCCTTCCTCTTCTTCTTCCTGTATGACTTCTCTCTGTTGTCTAGCCAATCTGCTTTCTTCCTCAGTTATTTTTTTCTCTTTCTTTATCATTCTTTTCATTTCCTTGGCCAGTTTTCTCTGCTTCTTAGCCAGTTTCTTCTCATCTTTGGTTACTTCTGGTTGTTCCTCAGAAAAATCCCACTCTTTGGCATCAAGTTTATTTTTTTCCTTGCTCAATCTCCTTTCCTTAACAAAGAAGTTCCTCTTCATCTTTGTCATCTCTATTTCTTCCTGGGTCAGTTTCATTTCTTCTTTGGTAAGCTCTTGAAGTGCCTTTAAGACTTTGCTGCTTACTTTTGATGCCTTGGAAGTGCCCTCCTTTTCTTTAATCAACTTCCTTACTACTTTGGCTAGCTTCCTTTCTTCCTGCGCATACACTCTCCCTCCTCTGGTAAATTCCAGTTTTCCTTTGGCAATGTCCCTTTGCTCTGTGGCCAGCATCCTATCTTCATACCTCAGTATCTTCTCCTCTAGTGACAATTTCCTCTTGATTAGTTCTAGTTCATTCTTAGTCAGTCTTATCTGTTTTAAGGTTTCTTCAGTCTCTCCTGCAGAGAGAATTTCCTTTTCCTCAGACAGCCTGACTTTCTCCTGGGCCAGTTTCTTCATTTCTGTGCCCAGTGCCTTTTCTTCCTTGGCACCATCCCACTCTCCTCTGAGCATTTTCAGTTCTTGAAATACTGCCCTCTTCTCCATAGCTAATTCCATCTTGTCCTGGGCTAGATTGTGCTGCTTCTGAGCTAGACTTTCCTCTAATTGGGTCAGCTTTTTCTCTGCCTCGTCCAGCTTCTCCTTCTTCTGGGAAAGTTTTTCCTTTTCTTCCATCAGCTTCTTCTCTACGTGAGCAAGTTTCTTCTTGTACACATCCAGTTTCTCCTTTGCTTGGACTAATGTATTTTTGTTCTGCGCAAGGTTTTCTTTGACCTGGAGGAAGTTCTCTTTCCTCTGAGCCAATTTCACTTGCTCCTGAAGCAGATTCTCCCTCTCCTGAGCCAGAGACTTCTCCCTCCAGTCTAGGATCTTCTTGTTCTTTGTGAGTTTCTCTTTGTCCTGGGCCAATTTTTCTTTTTCCTGGGCCAGTTTTAACTTGTTCTCCATCAGTTTCTTCCTTTTCTGGGCAAGCTTTTCCTCTTCCTCGGGCAGTTTCTCCTTGTCGTGGGCCAGTTTCTTCTCTTCCTGGATCAGCAGTTCTTCTTCCAGGGCCAGTGTTTTCTCTTCTTTAATCAGTTTCTGCTCTTGCCAGGCCAGTGTCTTCTCTTCCTGAGCCAGTCCCTCCTCTTCCTCAGCCAGATCCTTCAATTCCTGAATCAGTTCCTCTTCTTTCCAAGCCAGTTCCTCCTCTTCCCACATCAGCTCCTCCAATTCCTGGGCTAGTTCCTTTTCTTGCAATGCCAGCTCTTGCTCCTTCTGGGTCAGTTTTTCCAATTTCTGGGCCAGTATCTTTTTTACCTCAGCCAGCTTCCCTCCTTTCTTTGCTGTTTTCTCTTCTTCTCGAGCCATTTCCTCAAACTGCTTGGCCAGTTTCTTCCTTTTCTGGGCCAGTTTCTCTGCTTCTTGGCTTAACTTCTCCTCTCTTTTGGCCAATTTTTCCTCATTGTGGACAAACTTCCTCTCTGACTGGACCATTGTCCTGTCTCTCTGAGCCAGTTTCCCATATTCCCTGGCCAGTTTTCTCTCTTCCTGGGCCAGTTTTCTCTCTTCCTGTGCTAGCTTCTGTTCTTCTTGGGCCAGCTTCCTTTCTTCTTGGGCTCGTTTCCTTTCAGCCTGGGCTCGTTTCCTCTCCATCCAGGCCTGATTATATTCTTTTTGGATCTGTCTCTGCTCTTTTGACATCAGCTCTTCTTGTTCTTCTTCTCCCCATTCCTGAGACAATTCTTCTCCCTCCAGGGTCAATTCCTCCTCATCCTTGTGTTCCTCTCTGGACCTGGCCGCTGTCTGTTCCCAGAACTCTAACCACTCATCCCATCTCAGCTTCTTCTTGTCCACATCCAGCTTTTCCTCCTCTGGGAGTGGCTTCCTTTCATCCGTTTGTTGTTTCTCCTCTTCCTCAAGATGCTTCTTGTCCCAGGCTTTCTTCCATTCATCCCAGGATATCTTCGTCTCACCCTGGGCCTGTTTCCACTCATCCCAGGACTTCTTCCACTCCTGCCAAGACAGCTTCCTCTCATCCATAACTGGCCTTTCTTCTTGCTTAACTACTTCCTCCTCTGGTTTGGCCACTTCCTCTACTGCCTGACTCACATCCCTCTCTCTTTTGCTCACTGTCTCTTTTTTATCCACTTTTATTTCCTGCTGAACTTCTTTCCTCTCTTGCTTAAAGGGCTTCATAAAGGATTTCTTCTCTTCTTTCTTTGATATTCGTTTTCCCTTGGTGAGGCCACTGGGTCCTAAAAAGATAGCTTTCTTTTTCTTGCCTTTTTTGGGAATCACCTGGGTTTCCTGCAAGTATGGCATGTCCTCTTCTTCCTTTTGCACTTGCTCTTGCTCCTCTGGTATCTCGTCCTCCCTTCTGATGGTCATTATGTCATCTCTAATTGCCCCTTCATGAATAAAAATCGGTTTCTCCTCTGGCCAGGCTATATCCCAGTTGAGGTCCTCAAGCAGAACCTCACTTTTTTTCTCCAACAAGGGGCAGATCTCCTGAAAAAGTTCCCAACTGGGCTTTTGATCTGCCAGCACTTCCTGAGCCGTGGCCACTAGCTCCATGTTTAGAGCTTCTGACATTTTTGTTTGGGAACCAGATATTCTAAGGGTCATAAGACGACACAGATCATCCCGCCATGATGAGCTATCTTCAGGGATGGTCTTGCGGCCGGGCGCTCCAGTGGCACCCCGCCCTTTGGGTTTCAGCTGCTTCACAACTGGTTCTTCCTTTACAGCAGACAGAGATTCCTCAGTTGTAACTTCATCTTCTTTTGTCTTCTTGTGCCTCTTTTTGGGTTTCTGAACTGTTCTTTTCTTGCCTTTTCTGTCATGTATTTTCCTCAGCATCTTCAGGGTCAGTGCAAACTGGTCCTTTGAGGTGTCTTTCTCTGGAGGTTGTTGTTCACCATCTTTTGAAATCTTTAACACACTGATGGTTGAAGACATTCTAGAATGGGCAGCTGTATCCTCCACCAAAACTGGTGCAGCTTCCCTCTGGTCAATTTCACCCTCTACGGGACCTGGCTCTTTGCCAGCCTCTTTTATCTTCTTGAGGGCCCGCCACAATTTTCGGACTGCAGGGAAGATCAGGAGATGGAGATAAGGAAGGCATGGGAGGCTTAAGTCACATCTTTCCCACTAATGGTATGAGTAAGAGGAATTGCCGTCAAAGAAGTAGCAACAGAGGGGGCTGAGGCCTTTAAAAAAAAAAAAAAAAGGATTCTCCTTACTTTATTCCAGTGCTCGCCCCTTCCAAATCCTATGGAGATAAGCATTGGAGTCTCCCTGAGTTTGGGTAGATTCTTCCTAGGAAGTTTCTGTGAAAAGATCTGTCTACTTGTCTCTGGTCCTACCTGGTTGATATCTCTTGACCCATGTTAGCCCTAACTATATTGCCTCTTGGGGACCCTGAGGCATGAACCAGATCACCCCATACATACCATGCTTTTTGCCCCCTGCTCGGCCCTGTCTTTGGCCTTTGCCGGACTTGATGGCAGCTTTAGATTCTCCAGGAATTACATCAGGTTGCTTGGAAAGGGATATACGTTCAGAAATCCTTGAGACCTCTAAAGAGAAAGCAGGCTTTTCCTGTCCCTCTGACAAGGTCAGGTTTTCATTCAATCGCTGCTCCACTTGAGTATGAAGGATTTGGAGATCTGTGGCCCGCATCCCCAACAGATGGTCTAGGGATTCCTCCCCAATCGTTTCCTGCCTATGAAAGTCAAGGGAGAGGAAAGACCATGGTGAATCAGGGACAACAGGGAGAACGAGAAGGAAGGAACTGCTGTGGAACAGGCAGGGGGCTTGGCACAGTGGCCAACAGAGACAGTGTACGTCGAGGTAAAGGATGGCCAAGAAGAAAGAGGAAGTCTAGAAAGCCAAGGTGGCAATGAATGGAATGGTTTGTATGGGGACTGAAGAGGTAGGAGAAAAGAATGAAAAGGGGAACTCAAGAGTTAAGGGACAGACAGGAGCAAGAGAAAAAATGGAGACAGGAATGAGCAGTCAGGATTGTCAGGACGGTCTAGGAATGGAAAAAGACTATGAAAAAGAAAAAGGACAGGAAGAGTTAATGGACAGGTATGAAGAGCTAGTGAAGGAAGGGAAAGGAAGAAGAATATTAGAGGCTAGTCAAGAATTGCAGAAGGCACAAAGAACTTACTGCATCTCCCGGAAGGTCTCTCGGTGCTGGATCAGGTTTAAGAGTGAGGACTTAGAGTGGATTCCGGTGTCAGCCATGAGGCTCAGGGCCTTACTCCTCACTTTTTGGTCCTTGTCCATCAATCCTTGGGCCAGAGGCATGGCAAAGAGATGAGTAATCATTCCTAGATGCTTCAGCCCTTCCCAGGCTAGCTCTCGGATCAGCGGGTTGGAATTGGTGGTATCATCCAGTAGACGATGGGCTGTTTCAGAGCGCAGGGATGAAGACACCTCATAAGAGGCAAAGATTTGCCCCAGTGCACCAATACAGCATTGGTACTTCAGTGGAGAAGCGTGGATCATAATGTTGAGGATTGTCTCCACCAGGCTATTAATAGCTATTTCACTCATCTTTTTCCCCAGCCAACTACGGTTTGCTGAGTCTGTAAGGACATTGTAGGTTACATCCTTGGACAATCTCATTTCTATGAAGTCTTCATCCTCCTTTTCCTGTGAATATTCTCCTGCATCACTTAGAGATTTTACCCTACTATGCCAGAAGAAGAATTGTTGGGACTTGTCCCAATCCGTTTCCCACACAGGTGAATGCAGGTTGCACTGTAGGTATATCGGACTGCCCTCTGGCCAAAGACGGGCACGAATCACTGAGTTGGGGATGTAGCCGTCAGGAGCCAAGAGCCATTTCCGCCCATGACCAAAGTAGCATCGCAATATTTGGTAGGGGTTGAGTCCATCCCAGGCAGTCAACTGTAGTTGGGGAGGAACCACGTAATGGGGAGGTCTGCCCACCTCCATCCCATCAGTTTCCTCTTTATACGAGAAACCGTGTCTGAAGGCAGGCAGTAACATGGGACTCCCTTGCTCATCTTCCTCTATGACATGTGGCACTGTATGATCAAAGGCAATGGCCCGCTTATTGACAAGTTTCTCTAGACCGACTAATTCCTGTTGCCCTTTTCCAAGGTAGATATACTTGGGCACAAACATGGTCTCAAAGGAGAGGAAGAAGCTTGGTGTGAAAGGCTTAGGGGCCTCTAGCACTTCATCTGTCATGCTCATAAAGGAAAGGCGAGCCAGCAGGGTTGGGTGAAGCAGTTTTAGACAGGACACCAGATAAAGACTCTGGTTAAAAGACACAAGCAAGTCACCCCGGTCATTTGCAAAGCAGAGTGGGCCAAAGTGCAGCGATGAGTCCAGCATGGCTATAAGTCTGCCATGGAAGTTCCAGACCCGGACAGACCCATCAATACCACCTGTGACAAAAAGGCTCAAGGACAGGCAGACATCAAAGGATGTGATGGTGCACTGGTGCAGAGGCAATGTCTCTATAAACATTGAGTCTTCTTGTGACTCAGAGGACAGAAAATCGTGGAACCTCCAGAGACGCAGACAGTTAGTCTCCGTGATAGCGCCCACAGACGTGGGTAAGAGTATCAGGTGTCTTAGGTGACAGCTGCTGAGAATGCTGGCGAGGGGCTTCAAATGTACTTTCCTCCCCTCGAGCACAGCTTCTGATAGGTGTACATAGTCATCCATTCCATAGGAGCAGAGCAAAGAGTTTTCTCGGCTACCAAAAAGCCCTCCAGGTAGCGTAGAGAGTGCCAGGATAGCTCCAAAGTGCATGAACTTCTCTATCCTGGCACAGTAGTTCTGGGAAAGCACTCTGATCACACCACTCTGGTGTCCAGAGAACATGAGTCCTTGTAGACCCCGGCCCAGGTGGAAATGCCCATAAGCCAGGCATTGTACCCAGTCTTGAGAATTTGGTGAGGTGCACAAGAGATACTTGGCTGGGCAAGGGCAGCGGGTCGTGTCAAACACCAGCACCTCTGCGTTGCCCGTCGCTACGAAGAGCTCTTCTTTTTCTGGGTCATAGGCCCAGTCCACAGCCCGGTCTAGGATCGTGAAGGGCCAGGTGAGGACCAGAAGATCTCCTGTGAGTGGGGACACAAAGCGCAATAAGCCATCCTCAGTAGTGCACAGGATCCGGAACCAGTTATCACCGCAGCGGACCCGACGCAGCTGCTGGGGAGCAGAGCCACAGACACTGAAGAGGCTGTAGAAGCAAGGCAGACGGCGCAAGGAGAAAGTATGCGTAGTTTGGCAGAAGAAAGTAGTGTTGTCGATAAACTCGAGTTCATACAGTTCCTCGCCAAGTTCTAGCCGCCGCAGCAGGTTCCCCAAAGTCAGGTTCCACTCCTTGATCAGGCCTTCCTTGCCAGCCGTTAGCAGGGTGTGGGCTTCTGGCCGGCTGCGGATACAGGTCACCGATGAGGAATGGGCCTTGAAACTGTGGAGAGAGTTTCCCCGGACAAGGCTCCATACTTGGATTTCCCCAGTCTTATTTCCAGCATAGAGAAAGCCCTGGTCGAAACAGGTGAAGCAGCAGGTGATAGGGGAGCCGCTGGTGGTGGACATGAACCTCTGAACCTCTCCTAGCTGGCCGTGGCCCTGGCGCTCAAGGACCCTCACCACCGTCTCACATAGCGCGAGGAGGGAGCCATTGGGGCCGTTCAGCCTGATGTCCTGGACAAGCTGATCTCCAGGCATGGGGACCATGTGGGCTACTTGGAGGCCCTTGCCGCTCCTCTCGATGATCCAGGTGACCACTGCCCCCAGGATGCCCGACAGAAGCATTTTCATTTCCGGGTCATAGCAGAGGCAGTTGATGTTAAAGCGGCAGGGCACTATACCCAGGGGTTTGAATGACCGGAAGTGGTCCCCAAAGAGCCGCAGGATCAGGTCACCACAGTAGGCCACGAGGATATGAAAGGAACCTGTGTGGACCATGGACTGGATGGGCGGCAGTCGTTCAGTCATGGAGAATGTTCTCTTCTCGACCATGTCCTCAGTTTTGCTCTTCATCCATACTACAGCCTACAAGAGAGTAAGAGGGACACTGCCTAGGAAAGATAGTCGAAGAGGAAAGGGCAGAATATGCAGCTCCTTTCCCCTGTGCTCGTGATGAGGAGGACTTGGAAGACTCTCGAGTGTTTTTACCACCCTCCCTCCCCCCGCCCCGGTTATGGGAATTGGAAATACGTAGAAGCAGGAAGCCTGGGACCCTTTCCCTAACCTTGGCCTATTTTAAGGGAACCAGAAAACCTATTCAAGGAGAGACTGTAATTGAAGAAGGGAAGAGGGGGGGAATCCTAGATCTAGGTCATTTTCATTCAAGAGGTAGATCTCCCTTTGTCAGTCTGGGGTGAGAGCTTACGTGGGCACGGCCCCTGTCGGATGAGCTAAGAAGGAGAAGAAAGGCGAGGCAGTTCTACCTGTATTTCTTTGGTGCTTGTCACCCAAGAGAGGGAGGCAAAGAAGTTGGCATCACTGAAGTAATAGCATATAAGCGGCATATTTTGCGGATGGCGAGACTCTCTGAACAGTATCTGGGACTGGTCACTCAGCACAACCACTTCATTCTTCGGGTCTTCTGACGTTTGCTGGGGAGAGGCATGGCATGAAACGAAGAGACCAGGACACATGTGCACTAAATATATTCTCACACAAGCCACAACTGAAGCCATTCCCAAGGTCATGCCTCATGCCTGTTACACCCACACATGCACCACTTGTCACTCGTAGGACACCTACACTTCACAAGCAAGTAACACAATGCCCGACACGGGAGAGAACCAAACCCCTATAGGGCCTAAATGGGCAAATTTCATGGTGTGAGCACAGGGGAAAACAGATGTTCTTCCCAACATACCCGTTCGCTGACACTCCCTCTTCTGTCTACAAGGTACAGATGTCATGAAAGACATATTTAACACATTACCCAGGCAAGTGCACCACCGCGGACCTACATGAAATGTAACAGAGTGTGACAAAAGTCAGTGCAACTTTAAGTTCTTAAGGCTTAAAAGTGCACAAAGGTAAGACATTAACACCCTGCCTGGCCTTTAAACATGACAGAGGAAGATAATATATATGCAATATGTATTATTCCACAGTGATAGAGCGTATGCTATGACACATTTGCCTGGGATAGTTTACACAAAGCCAACCAGAGCAAAACCGAGGTCGGCAAATGTTCTTTCTGGTGCCTTCTCCCTTCTCTTTTAGAAAAATCTGTCTCCCCAAGGGGTTGGTTCCTCTGACAATGCTCCAAAGTGTTCACCTTCCACTATCAAAATGTACTTGCAAGAGATCCCTAGGCTCATTTGGAAATGAACGGCCCACTTCCTACTAAGGGGACAATTGTCTTATGGTCTACTGTGCCTGCTTTCTGCTTCCCTGGAAAATCTATGCTTCTTTGAAGTGCTCATAACAATTAAAATAGATAGAGGCCAATAACACGTTTATGTCCTACATATGTATTACCTTGCTTTTATGTATGATGTCATTTACCAAGTATTTAAAATCCTTCCACAGGGGAATGAGTCTGGTGGAAGACATCACCTTGATTATTCCCTGGTCCACCTCAGGACCGTTGCTTAAAAACCTGTGGGAATCCAAAAGAGTTCAGCTTAGCCGTTAACTACTTTTTGAGGAACTAGGACTCAGAAGTCAAGATCCATGAACTCATGTGTATTGAACATTTTTTGAACATCAGGAACTATCCATAAGACACATCTCATTTAACGCTCAGTGAGGCCCAGTGAGGTAGGTATGACCCCATTTTAATATTTTATTTATTTATTTGAGAGAGACAGAGATAGAGAGAGCTCGAGCAGGAAGGAGGGGGAGAAGCAGACACCCCGCGGAGCAGGGAGCCCGATGCGGGGCTCGATCCCAGGACCCTGGGATCATGACATGAGCCGAAGGCAGAGGCTTAACCATCTGAGCCACCCAGGTGCCCCGGTACGACCCCATTTTATAGATTAGGAAATTGAGACTTGGGGAGGGTGAATAAAAGAGTTGAGGATTGAATCTTAACATTGGCTGTCATAACCCTGTAGGATATTATGGGCGAAGGAAGCATGGAGGGGGGCTAGAAAGGAATATGGTCGCAGGCAAGTAACATTTCTTTGCTGCTGGTGGTGTGTCAAGAGAGCATTTTGCAAGGACTTGGGAGTTCCCAGAGTGTGGTCCTTGGATCTCCTGCACTGGGATTCCTAGGGAAGGAGTCTGTCTTAAAATATAGATCCCTAGGTACTGTCCTGGACCGACCGAAGCAGAACCGTGGCAGTGGGATCCAGGGTCCTTCCTTCTAACAAATTCCCTAGATGATTCTATGGACATTCAAGTCTGACTACTGAAATTGTAAATTGAAATGAGGGGGGCCCCAGGACTAAGAGTCGACCCCACCTTGCATCGCTGGAGAAAGGATCCAGCCCTCTGGCTTTGCAGGCCTTTCCAGGCTTTTGGAATCAAGTAGCTCTCTCACTCATGATGCATCTGCTGTTCATCATCCTTTTCCCCATTCCTTTCTCCTTGGCCTTCATGAGGACAAACCTCTATTTTTCCTTCTTGGATTGGGAATCCTACTTTTAATAAGCCCCCCTCTGTCGGGGAATTTGTCATTGGTCTGACGATGGGCTTGTTTTCTTCATTTGTAAAATGAAAATGCCAGCCTTGCCTACTTCACAGGATTGTTGCAAAGATCAAATAAAATAATTCCTGTGAATTCCTTTTTAAGTATACTCTGAAGGAACAAACAATTACGATTGCTGTTTTTAGGCTGGTCTGGTTCTCAAATATTTGTTTCTCTCCAACCTGTACTTTGTACTTTTCAGTTGCTCTGGAAACATGACAGCTAAATTTATAGTCTGGCCAGCAGAGGGCAGTGGAGGCCATCCTTGTGCCTGCCAGATGAAGGAAAACTGATGCACTGATGAGTTCGAAGAAGTAGCTCCTACCAGAGTGAGATCCCTAGGCCAGCAGCATCAGCATCACCTGGGAACTTGTTGGAAATGCAAATTATCGGGCCCCACACCAGACCTACTGAATTGGTAATTCTGACGGTAGGGCCCCCAAATCTGAGGTTTACAATCTCTCCGGTTGATCTTAGGCACACTAAACTCTGAGAACCACTTACCTGGAGTGGCTGGAAGTTCCAGATCAGTTTAGCCTGGGCCACCTGAGGTGAGGTCAGCAGGACCCACCCTCTGGCATGGCTAAGCCTAGGCCCTGTGTTACCACAGAGACTTGGTGGCTGTATTTGGGGGAGGCAGTAGGCAAAATGTATCATCCTCTCATGTGTAGAGTGGCTTAGAGTCACCCCCCCTCAAGTTTTCACATCAGTCACTTGTTAGAGCCCCCCCCCCAAAGTTTTCACATCAATCCCTTCATTCCTTCTCAAAAGAATTCTGAGAGGCAAATAATATTATCTTCATTATACATTATGGGGAACATGAATTCAGAAGGGGAAAGGGATGTGTTCAAGGCTACATGAGGCAGATTCAAGACTAAGATCCCATCCACAGTTCAGGCTTCTTCTACCATATCAGAGGAGGGAGAGGCTCTGCCAGCTGATGCCAAGGAAGCTCTCTGACCCACAGACCCACTAATGGGAACTGGTGACTGGCTGTCAGACACTAATGTCCCGTCTCTCTCTTTCTACTCTCCCCAAGGCTGCACGCTGCCCTCCTGCCATACCTTTCCCCATTCTCTTCCCCTAGAAGCCTATACTTGCTGCTCCTTTGGACCACATTTCAGGAGCCAGTGTGAGCTGCCTCAGATCCTGCACATCAGCGGATGGCCCAGTGGGCCAGGCCCCACAGCTCATATTTACTCTCCTGGCTCCTCCTCGAGGCCCCAGAGCTGCTGAGAGAGTAGTCATTTGTAACAAATTTGCAGCCACTGCCATCACATTCCATTGTTTCTAACATCTCCTCTGGGTCCAACTTCTCTTTGGCCAGCCTGCAAAAAGCAAGCCGTTAGGATCCCTTGGGGGCACATTCCTTGGGGGTTAGTGAGAAAGAAGGCCTTTGAACCCCAAGCCTCTGTTGTTGTTGTTGTTGTTTTGCCACTCTCTCCTAGCCCATATACCAACTTCCTCAGATCACCCTCAGAGGACACCTCTCTCCTAAAGTTCCCCCACCTTTGATTCCCTAATCCCATTATCTGTCCTTAAAAACAAATCTGGAGTGAGCTCCAGATGCCTTCGTCCCAATAGTCTTGACTTTTTAATATCCTGATAATCCAAAGATGATGGAATGGGAGAATTCAGGCCCTGCAGTCAATTTAGGGGAGTTAGTATTTGGGGCCAAGTTTTGGTACGTCCTACTGACTATGGAGGCAAACCAGTTCTGTGACTGGGCACCGCACTACATCCTTTTCTTAGCCGCAGTCCACTCTCCAGCCTGATGGGACCAAAGGCCAGATTCCAGCAAGTCCTGCCTTTGTAATAAAGAGAATTGGCTCTAGAGGGCACTGCACTCCATGACACTGTTGTGTCCCTGGGCTCCTATTGGGTCACTCAGTGGCTCCATATGCTGTTACAGGAACATGAGGGCAGACAGTTCTTGCCCCATAGAGCTTACAGTTCAGCAGGGAAGGCAGACATCAAAGAGTTGTCATAAAATTGATTACAATGAGAAATTCTGAGTGATGGGTTCTATTTTTTGAACTTTTCTGCAACTTTTAATCTTCTCAATCTTAAAACAAATTAAATTATGCTATTGATTCACTTTTAGGAAGGTAAAGAACAAAGTGCTGTGAGTACGTATAACAAGGAGACTTGGCCACCCAAAAGGAGGGTGATGTGTGCTCCACACGTTGAGATAATGCCCTGCATGAATCCCTTGGCCTCGTAGGTGGCTCTCACATTAGGGGACAGGGGTGGAGACCCCTGGCATCAGAAGGGCCTAATTAATTAGTCAGAGGGGCTGTAATGCCAGAGGCAATCTTGGGAACTGATTAGGCATTTTAAATATTGTTCCGTTGAATTCTTATGATGATTCTATGACTTAGCTAACATCTTCCATTTAAACAACTTTTTAAAATGGACATGGTAAAAAATATTCAAGATACTAAGGAGCATAGAATGAAAAAGTCACCTTTTTACATGCGATAACCTATTCTTCTTTCCCCTTCACAAAGGTAACCCTGGCTGTGTCTTTCTACAGGTGTTCTGTACATACTCAAGCATATATGTAAAAGATATCCTTACAAATAGTAGTGTACTACCTACACTGTTCTGCACCTCTTTCTCACCTAATATATCTTACAGATGAACTCATAGTAATACATATAGCTCCGTCTCATTTTTCAGCAGTTGCCAGAGGCATGGTATTGATCATTTATTTATCCAAATTTCTATTAATGGACATTGGGCAGTTTCCAACCTTTTGCTATGACAACCCATGGCACAAATGAGTATCTTTGTTTATGCCTCAGAGTTTTAATTTTATTTTAGTTAAATGAAATTTTAAAATTGAAGCAATGTGAATGTTTTCTCATTAAACATAACTTATTTTGGATATATTGGGTTAAATAAAATATTAAAATTAATTTCACCCATTTCTTTAATTTTTTAATGTTAATAATTAAAACGGCATAGGTGGTTGCATTATAATTCTGTTGAATAGTCCTGCTTTAGATTGTCCCTCTCTGGTGGTGTCTGATACCCCCACCGGACTTAGCTCCCTCAGGGCAGGAACCCAGTCTGTCTTGACTTCCCGCTGTCCCCATAATCACCCAACCTGGCATGAAGGAGGTGCTTAATACAGTTCTGTTGAATGAATGAGCAAATGAATGACCCTCTGCCCTCTCCCAGGAAGGATATATGCTTCCCAACTTCAAGTCTTAACTGAGCATCTTCTTGGAAGAAAGAACGGTATTCACTGGGTTTTCTTGATAGAGGACCTTGCACTGCAGCCAGTTCCCTCGGTAACCCCTATGGAGTTGGAGTGGTAACATCCATTTTGAAAAAAGGGTCGGATTCTTGATTATGTCGGCAGGTGGACTAAATTTGAACAAAATTCCCAGGCAGTAGGTACTCAAAAAGCACTAGACACCCTCAAAATGTGTGATCAACGACTGAAGGGTGGCTCACAGAGCCTCCAGGGCAGCCCTTTGGGTGGTGGTCCTGAAGCTCCCGTGGAAGGAGGAGTTCTGGAGCTGCCTAGGCTGGCGAGAGGCCACCACACCCGAGTCCCTACACGCTCGGGCGTCCGGGCCCTCGGCGTGGGCAGGAAGGAGGGCGTGACCGCCTCTTCAAGGCTGGGACCATCCATGCCTATTACCTGTGACGACAGGACTCCCGACAAGGGACGGGTACGGCGTGTGTGGCGATACCCGGGAGCTCCTATGTGAAGGAGCAGACTTAGAAGGAGCGCCTGAGTAGCGACCTTGGGGATGCTGCACGAAGACTCGGCGGACGGAGCGGTTAGCCTCGCAACCCCGCGCCCAGCGGAGAGACCGAGGCGAAGGGAGTGAGCGCGCGTGCGCACTGGCGCGCGCCCGGTAGGAAGAAGCCCAGCGCGCGCTTCCGCGCGCGCGCGTTCGAAAGGGAAAAAAAAAAAGTCTCCCCCGCGGGAGCCCGCGGCATTTAGGCCGGTGTTGGCCGGCGAGCGCGCGTGCGCGAGCGCGCAAAGACGCCCTCCTCGGCCGCTCCCCTCCACTGGGGGTCTAGCGCACAGCTCAGCTGTCCCCGCCTCTCCCGAGGCTCGCGCCCTCGGGGTAAGTACCTAGCGCCTGGAGGAGGGTGGGGTGAGTCCGCCGGAGAAAGGTTGGAGGCGGATAGGGCTGGGAGAAAGGGAAAAACCGCCCTCGCGAAGCGAAGAGCTCAGCTACCGGGCAGGAGTCTGCAGAAGACACGCCTCCATCCCTCACGCCCCTCGGGGCTGCGGAAGTGCCCTGGAGACTGGAGCGGCACGGAGGCGCCAGGTGGACTACCATTCCCAGAAGGCGGCGCGAGCCTGCGCCTACTGCTCCCGGCAATACCTGCGCGCCAGGCCTTTTTTTTTTTTTTTTTTTCCCTCCTCCCAGTTTGCTGCCGCCTAGGGCGAGACTACAGTTCCCAGGAGGCTTCGCGCGAAGCGGCTTGGAAGTGGGCAGCCTGGAAGTCACTCGGGCCACCCGAGCTGGCGGCGTCTCCAGCGAACGGCGCGGGGCCGGACGCCGCGGTCGTGGGGCCCGCGGGGCGGGCAGCCGGGACGCCCAGGTATGTGGCCTCGGGTGCAGGGGCGGCCTCACGCAAGGGTGGCGGGGAATCGGTGTCCACTCGGACCCCGAGGGTCAGCGCGGGCTGGAGACCCGGCGGACGGCCGGGTGTGGGCACCGGTTGTGGGGGGCGGCGGCGCCGGGACTCGCGCCCTCCGGACCGGCCGGACCTGTGCCCGCATGGCTCAACTTTGGAGACGTGCTACCCAGCACTGTATGGAAGAGCATGGAGTGGGAGTCGGGTAGCGGTGGGTTCGCGTCCTGCCTCTGCCACTCGGAATCTGCAATCTAGGGAAACCGCACCGAACCTCAGTTTCCCCTTCGGTAAAACGGGAAGAAGAGTGTCTTTTGCTGGGGATTCTGTTGAGACGTTGAGATACGGCGAATAAAGCATTTGGCACATGGAAGACACTTACTATATGTTTGCGCTATTGTTGGCTCCCAAGAAATAGGGTGAAGGTGTTATCTATAGCATAGGGTTAGTTGAGGGTGTGCATGTAAAGGGCCCTAGCACTCAGTGCAGGGTGGCTGCTGTTAACTGAATTTATTTTAAGAGCTTTGGTTTGGGAGGCGGAGACCCAGATTCAAATTTAAGCTCTGCCATTTATCAGCCGTGCGACCTTGGGCAACTGACTTCACCTCTCTGTGGCTCGGTTTCCCTATCTGTAAAATGGGGATTTTAATAGCAGCCACCTTGTGGAGTTGTTTTGAGGATACAGCGAGAATATTGTGTGTAAAGTGCTTAGAGCAGCAGTTGGCACACAGTCAGCATTCAATAAATGGTACCATTTATTCAGCGTTTTTCCTGCGTCCCGGAGACCCTCTGAGGGTGGGGCTCTGGCTGTAGTCTAGGTCTGGCCCACCGGGGAAACGTCTGATCTAGATGATTTCCTCTCCTGCAGCCTCAGGTTCCTCATTTGTAAAATGGGATGACAACATCAGTCTCAGCAGGTTGTAAGGATTTGCTGAGATTGTATTCCTAGTCTAGAGCCATGTCTTACTAAGTAGCAGCGCGTATGTATTATAATTGTTCTTCTTCAATGTTCTCCATCTGGCCCAGAGACTGTCTAACTGTGGGCTGTGACATGACAGCCCTGAGCTCCCCCACACATTCACTCCCAGCCTCAGTGTCCCATCTGTGAAATGGTAGTCACAGGATTTTGTGCCAGGCTTGTTTTGATGATTCCAGGAGATAATTCATGTTTAGTGTTTAGCACAGGGCAGGGTGCATAGTAAGCATTTAATAAACATATCTTGTTTCTCTTAAGAGGCCTTTGCTGCTTCTGTTTATATACAGAGCAGAGCAGGGATGAGGTTAGTGCCCCCCCCCCCCCAGTTTTTATTCATCAAAGATTAAATTCTGGAACATGCACCATATAGGAGCCTGAGAAGAGATGGCACTGGCCTACTGTCAGCAGCCCCCTGCTCACCTCTCCCACGCTCCTCCCCCCCCAAGCCAGTACATTCACCCCAGTGCTTTATGTACCACCCTAGGGCTGCAAGCACTTGACCCTGTCTCAAAGCCATATTAGCCCCCTGAGCTCCAACTCCAGATGCAGAGTCTATGCTTCCTTGATGTCCCCTGGTGACTGTCCCTTGGGCACCATGAACACAACATGTTCAACCTAAACTTCTCCTCCCAGACCCAGGAGTCAGCGTCTTGGCAAATGGGCCAACAGTGACCCAGTTGCCCAAGCCAGAAACTTGGGAGTTGCGCTTCTCCTCCAGCCTTCCCAGGTCCAGCTGATTGGCAAGAAGGATGGAGCTTCCATTTCAAAGAAACACCATTTCATTGGCCCCTCACGGTCTCCCATCTCGTGGGCACCGAAAGTCCACCTTGGCCACTGGAGATGGCCTTTTCTTTTTCTTTTTTTTTTTTTTTAAAGATTTTATTTATTTCACAGAGACAGCGAGAGAGGGAACACAAGCAGGGGGAGTGGGAGAGGGAGAAGCAGGCCTCCCGCTGAGCAGGGAGCCCGATGTGGGGCTCGATCCCAGGACCCTGGGATCATGACTCGAGCCGAAGGCAGACGCTTAACGACTGAGCCACCCAGGTGCCCCTGGAGATGGCCTTTTCTTACAAGGTTGAGTTGTTTCTTTCAGATCACCAAGGATTAATGCATGTAAAACATTATTAAGGGTCAGAGAAGACAATATGGACTTGGCCTGACTGCAGTGGCCACAGGTGTGGCATAAAGGTCTGATTTCCAGGGGGGCCCATTTTTACCGGTGTGGGCGAGTTCATATCTTTCTCAAAAGTTATATTGGGTCAGTGAGTTAGAATATCCTGTATGGGAAGGCAGCCATCCTGGGCATTTGGGGAGGCAGCGCACATGGCGGGGAAGAGGCTGGGAAGGGAATTTATTATATCCCTGTGTAGGTTTAAGTCTGTTGGCAGAAACCTGTCATTGTGATTGCAGTTGATGATGGGCACCCGTGATCTCAGTCACATTTGTGATGGCCACCAAATTTACCTAAGTGTTTTTTTGCTCTGAGGAAATAAAGCGGTGGCTTTTAAAGAAATCTTGGTCTTAATTGTTAGTGAAACAGCACATGGTTTTTTAGCAGTCTGTGTGGAATGGTCTAAGAGTTAAATGTGAGCCTGCTTTTCAGACATTGCAGTTGTCAGGTGGTAAATCAAAAATGGAATTTAGAATGTGCAGTAATTGGCGCCTTTTTTTTTTTTTTCCCTGTAAAACATATTTCACTGGTAGATTCCAAATTTAGGTTTAAAAAATGACACAGGTTATGGTTAAGAACTTAACCTCGTCATGTGTTTAACTCGCAAGATCTAAATTAAATGTATTTATATTTTTTTTTGTTTTTTTTGTTTTTTTTTTAAGATTTTATTTATTCGACAGAGAGAGACACAGCGAGAGAGGGAACACAAGTAGGGGGAGTGGGAGAGGGAGAAGCAGGCCTCCCGCGGAGCAGGGAGCCCGATTTGGGGCTCGATCCCAGGACCCTGGGATCATGACCTGAGCCGAAGGCAGACGCTTAACGACTGAGCCACCCAGGTGCCCCAAATGTATTTATGTTTTAATAAGACAATTAAACAGTGATCTCCTTTAAAGTGTTTCCTTTTAGCTTTTGGAACGAGAGGCTACTGGACCAGTTCGTGCATCTGTGCTTTCTTTAAGACTGGTACTGCTCCTGTTGCTTAGGACTGCTCTGGTCATGGACTTGCTTTGCGTGTGTGAGAATGGGTTGAATTTGGCTTTAAAAAGGTTTTGCAGAGATACACATGCTTGTTGTAACATGTCAAAGACAGAGATGAATAAAGTAGTAGGTGCCGCCCTCCACTCTAAAATCCCCTCCCCCGAAGGTAACCATTTACTCAGGCAGGGAATATTTATTAAGTATCTGTGGTTAGGATTGGAGATAATGGTAGTGAACACAGTGGATATGCTTTCTGCCCTTGGCAAGTTCAGTAGATGCCCTCCCTTGCCTTTTTCTGTGCTTGTAAGGATGTATATATGCATCTATTGATTGTTTTCTTTCTTCTCCCTCACCGCTCCGCCAAAAAGGAGGGGTAGGGATCAAACCACACATATTTGTAACTTGATTTTTTTCAATTAATAATAGGGCATATCCCTTCAAGTCATTGCATACAGATCTGACTCATTCTTTTTTTAAGATTTTATTTTTAAGTACTCTTTATACCCATCATGGGGCTCAAACTTACAACCCTGAGATCAAGAGTTGCATACTCCACCAATTGAGCCAGTCAGGCGGCCCTGACTCATTCTTTTTAACAGCTAGACCCACATTCTTCAGTATGAGGAGACCATGCTTTATACCACCATTCCCCTGTCGCTGGACATTTAGGTTGTTTCTGGGATTTCTTTTACCTTTGCAAAGACACATCCAGTAAGCGTTCTGGTACATAGGCAGTAGAGCATAGTGACTGAAAGCATTTGGACAGTGAACAAGACAGATAAGATCCTCACTGTCCTAGGGTTTACATTTTAGCTGAGGAGGCATGCAATAAACAAGGTAATTTTCAATGGTTTAAGTATCATAGAGGAAATAACAGGGTGAGGGGACAGAGAGTGGCTGGTAGGGCATGCTGGTTGGGGGGGGGGGAAAGGGTGGTTACTTTAACTTGGATGGTACGGGCAGGCCTGCATGAGCAAGAGGCACCAGCTGTCCAAGAGCTGGGGGAAGAGCATTCCAGGCAGCAGGAACAGCAAATACAAAGGCCCAGAGGTGGGAGTGAGTTGGCTACAAAAACAGGATCATTGTGGCTGGAGAAAGGCGAAATCCCATTTTTCAAGTTCATGCTACTTTAATTTTTGTAAAATAATGCTAATGATGGTAATAACACCTAACGTTTCTTAATGCTTACTCTGTACTAGTTGCTCTTCCAAGCATTTCACACTTACCCTCACAAGACTCCCGTGAAGTAGATAAGTGTATGGAACTCACTTTACAGATGAGGAGCCGATTCCAGACTCCAGACTCTGCCCACATGCCAAACTGCTGCTCTTCCCAGACCCTCCTTACGGGGCTGAGGCAAGTTTACGAAGTGGATGCAGCATTTCCTTTCCAACTTGTCTGACATGCAGAGCGCTGCGGACTATATTTAGTACATCATTCATGTGGCAGCACGAGTGGTCTGGGGAGGTTGTGGCATCATTTCCACTGGCAGACACGATGCGGTCAATTTCTGTTGGGATGTTTGTTTGGTTGTTTCAGAATTGAAGGCCCTTTAGCAGAGCTTGTCCTCCAATAAAACAAGGGTGAGCGGGCTTGAGGCGTGAAGGAGAGTGAACAGGGTGAGCGTCCCGTTTGGGTGAGCTTTGAAGAGGGACTTGGGCGGGTAGGGGAAAGCGTGTTTCTAAGCACCAGGCCAGCATTTTTGACTGTCAAAGTATCAAAATACATTCCAGCAACTACAGAGCTACCTGGCCCTGTGGGGCCCCCAGCACCCTGCTCCCGCCACCACGACTGTGTCCATTTTGATTTGATATAGCCTGGGCCTTATGGGTTGTTTGAATGAAGGGCAGGCCTGGCTGGATGTGAAGACAGTAGTGGGTGCTTTTAAGACCAGGAGAAGTGTGGAGAGCATCTTTCATCCCGCCATCTAGGAAACATTTTTTTCCTAACTAGCCTGCATGCCAGACACTGACAGTCTGAAGTCGAATAAGAAGACACGGGCTCTCAAGGGTCTGCAGCAGTATTGTCCATTAGAAATAAAATGTGAGCCACCAATGTGGACCATATACAGAACTTAAAATTTTATAATGGCCACATTTACAAGAGTAAAATGAAATGGAAGAAATTGATTTTAATAATGCATTTTATCTAAAATATTAACATTTCACATGAAATCAGTGTAAGAATTATTGAGATAGGGACGCCTGGGTGGCTCGTTCGGTTAAGCAACTGCCTTCAGCTCAGGTCATGATCCCAGGGTCCTGGGATCGAGTCCCACATCGGGCTCCTTGCTCAGCAGGGAGGCTGCTTCTCTCTCCCTCTCTCCCTCTGCTTGTGCTCTCTCTGTCAAATAAATAAAAAATCTTTAAAAAAAAAAAAAAAGAATTATTGAGACTTTTACATTTTTTTTTCATGTTGTCTTCAAGATACAATATGTGTTTTACGCCTTCAGCCCATCTCCATTTGTGCCAGCCACATTTCAAGGGCTCAGTAGCCACACGTGTTGGACAGTGTGGACATAGGGTATGAGACTCATACGGAAATCAAGGGTGGTAGCTCACGGTGATAGATCAGAGGTGCTGTGCCCATTGTATCTTGGTGAATAAAGGCGGGTGACGGCTGAAAAGCATATTCACCATCGGCCGGTGTAGCTAACCTCCCAGCTGCCACCCGTCATAGGTGCCTTATGGGCCTGGCACTGTGCTTCGTACCGGCCGTGCGGGCCATGCGTGCCGGCAGGAACCATGATCATCCCTGTTGAACACCTGAGGAAGCTGCGGTCTGGCAACGAGAGGTCACTTGCTCAAGGTTGCTAGTGATGGAGGCAGAGTTTGAACCCCGGTCCAGAGACCGTACTCAAATCTCTGTCGTCTCTGCTGTCTTTAGTTTTTGAGGGGGATGGGCTCCGAGTTGTGAGCAATAAAAACCACAGGAAGGACTCATCACACAAACTGGATTCCCAGAGCTTGTCAGGATCGATCCTCGAGGCCATGGTGGTGCTGGGGTGCTGCTCTAGCCGTGAGTAACTGACACTTGCACTCCTTACTTTGAGCTCTAGGTTCGGTGGAAACAGGTCTTATCTCCCAGGAAAAAGAGGGGACTCTGGGGACTAAGGAGGAGGGTGGGCAGGGACAGTGAGGGAGGCAAGAAAAGGGCCCAGCCTATTGAAAGCCCATTCTAAACTGCTTCTTTGCACATGAAGCCTCTTTTCTCTTTCCGCCACTGACTCTGTTCCTCGAGGCTGTGGCCCTCTGTGAGAGCTGTGTGGCACCTTCCAGCGAGCCCAGCGACAGCAGCACTTACCCAGCAGGCGAATCTCGCCTTTGCTGTGATCCAAAGAGGTACTGCTGGATGGGGGGGGGAAGGGACGCCATGGTGGTTTCCTCTTTCATTCGTGAGAGTCATTGTTCTAGACTTCTAATTACTCCCCTGGTTCAGGGTGCCCCCTCGCAGGGGCAGGATGAATCTGGGCCTCCTACCCAAACAAGGCAGGTACTGGAGATTTCTCAGTTTGCTCGTGTCCCCAGGTAGTGGCTTGGTGCCAGTCCCTGCCCCAGGTGGTGACTCATGAGGGTTTTAACCTGTTCACCACTCTCTTGTCCTGCTCCTGGACAGCGCCTGGTAAGTAACAGATGCTCAGTAAAGTGTCTGTCGGCTGAAGCAATGATACTAGCCAGCATTCACCGAGCTCTCGTTAGGTACAAACACACTGCTCTGAGTACTTTTCATGTAATTTCTCATTTAATCCTTACCACTACTCCATGGGGGTAGGTACTGTTATTGTTCCCCTTTCCCATATAAGGAAACAGGTCCTGAGAAATGCAGGTCCTAAAGCTGCCGAGTGTCCAAGCCAGGATTCAAACCCAAGCCGCTGGCTCCACAGTCCAGGCTCTTAGACACTCACTCTGCGGGCTCTTGTGGAAGGACAGATGGACGAATGGGCAAGCAGGACCATACTGACTAGTTTCAGCCTCTCCACCCTGCGTGTGGTCGCTGTCCTCCTGTTCTGGGATAGCCCTGAGTCAGGTCTCAGCCCATTTGGGCCCAGAGGCTTGAACACCACTCTGGGCATGAGGTTTTTCTATGATTCTGGAACCTTCACTTCCCCTTTCTTTAAATTAACAAGAACTAACTGGATATTTGATATCATGAAAGAATTCTGATTTTTTTTTTTTAAGGTGTAATAATGCTACTGGGTTCTGCTTAAGAAAAAAGTCCTTGTCTTTAAGACCCACATTCTAAAGTACCTGTGAACTGGTAAGGTGTCCCGCATTTGCTTCAAAATAATATGGACAGGCTGAGAGTGGAAGGGACAGTGTGTCTGGGTGAATGAAGAGATGAAGTAACTGTTGAAACCGGCCGATGGGGGTTATTATACTCTTCTTTCACCTTTCTGTGTTTGAGATGTCTTTTCATGAAACGTTAGAATCAAGGACAACAAATTTCACTCGGAATTTGTGTATTTCGAGCTCAGGTGTAGGTGTGGGGGAGTTTCTTGCCTCTGCCCAGTCCACTTGTACAATAAAAACAGGGTTTTTTGGTTTTCTTGTTGTTGTTTCCATTATGGGAGTCAATACTTGGCCCAAGGCCTTGGAAACCCCTTTGGTAAAGCAGCGCCCAGGAGCAGCGAGGACACCAGTGAAGGTCCCAGTGGCCACACGCGTCCCCGGCTGCTCTGAGTACTGGCCACGGTGGCACTGGCCCTCTGAGGCAGTTTACAGAGGTCCCACTTGCCTGAGATCTGTTTTCCTCCAGCACCTGACCGTGGGGGCCCCGCCCACATTTTTTCCAAAGACGTGTTTCAACAGGAGGCCTCAGATCCTCCCCCAGTCCTCCCCTCAGGACAGACATGCACAGATCCTTCCTTTGATGGGTCTTTGTTAGGGCCCCACAGAGAACCAGAACCCAGCGTTTGGTTCGCTCTCGCACGGCAGCAGGAGGCAGGGAAGGGGCCCCCTTTCGGTTCTGGCTTTTGACAGCAGAAGGGGCCAGATGCAGCTTGTGACAGACGGAGCCTTGGACGTGATGATGCTCCCCATCCAGCCAGCAGTTCAGACTCCTTTACCACGTATATGCACCCCACCCCCCCCCCACTCCACATATGTAGAGGGTCCTGTTGCATTTGTTCTTTGGGGGACTCTCACTTAATCCGTGTGTGGCAGAAATCCTTGTGTGGAAATGGCAGGAAAAGAGAACACCCTCATTTTGAGGGGGGCGGTCTCTGCTTATCGTTTGCCTGCCAGGTAGGTAGACATGGGTGACGGGGACAGGAGCTCTGGTCTGATCCTGCCACAGGCTGGCATTTGTTCCGTCTCCTGATTCGATCTTTTCTCCAGTGCCCGGTTTCTCTAGGTGCGTGGGCAGGAAGGCAGAACTCCTCCTGCAGCCCTCCGGCTTCCTCAGCCTTCTGCCCCCAGCATCCTCTTCAATTCTGTCCTGTCTTCTCCTTTCAAAGGCTTTGAGGTGAGTCCAGTGTGGAGAAAACGTGAGGAGGCACTGTTACCAGCTTAGCTTGATTTTCCCATGTTGCCAGTGTAGACCTGCATGCGTGGTGTCCGAGGGTGGCAAACCCCCAATAGTCTGATTTTTCAACATAGGCATTCGATGGGGATTCACGGAGCTGAGCACTCTTCTAGGAACGAGGGAGACAGCAGTGAGCAAGACAGAAAAGCTTCTCCCCTCCTGGGGCTCTCATTCAAGTGGGGGATTAGACAGTAAACAAGAGAACTCAGGAAGATGTATGCTGTGTCAGGTGGTAATAAGCACTAAGCAGAAGAACTTAAACAGGGAAAGTGGATAGGAAGTATTAGGGTGGGGGGTGTTGAAGTTTTAGACAGGGTGGCCAGAGATGTCCTCCGTGGGAGGTGCATGAGTTCAGGCCTGAAGGAGGTAAGGCAGTGTGAGCGGGTGGGGGTGTCTAGGCAGAGGGAGCAGCCAGTGCAAAGGCCCTGAGACATGGGCCTTGGGGGGATTGAGGAGCTCACAAGGAGGCCCACGTGGCCAGAGCAAGGGATGAGGACAGAGAAATGACAGGCTTGATAATCTCTTAGGATCCAGTATAAGTTTGTCTCTGAGATCGGAAGATATTGCAGGGTTGAGTGATTTATTACATTTCATTAAATTTTGAAAAGTGACCACATATGCATGGAACCAAAGGAACAAAAATAAGGCACTCACCTCCCTTGCGCAGAGGCCACCACCATCCCAGTTTCTTGCCGGCGACCAACCTCTTTGACATTGCATTGAGTCAGTTTCCTGGCTTGTATTAGGTCAAACCATACGAAATTACTTTTTTGCAGGGCCTAGAGTGTTTGAATATTGGCAGTTTTATGAGGTTCAGCCTAATAGCTTCCTTTCCAAAGCCTGAGAAATCGACCAGTGCTTTCTTGCTGCAGGGGTTAGTGGTCAGAGGTCAGGACCTCCTCCCCCTTTGTGCATCCCACACTGCTCTGTCAGTGACAGGCCCAATGCTGTCAGCGACACCAATGAGTACAGAACCCCTGCCGCACCCAGAGCACCATACCAGTCTTGCTGTTAAGTCTGACAAGAGGCTGCCTCTTCCTGCTGGGACCTTACCTGGGGGTGGCGTTAGTCATTCTTTGGCTTTCTGTATCTTGGTGCCACCAGTTTTGAAATCACAGAGAGCACCCAGAGGGAAGGGCACCCCTGGCCTCTTGCCGGATGTTTGGCATGACTCACACGGTGGGGGTGCTCTCTGGGGCCGGGCAGAACTTCTGGGCATTCTGGATCAGAAACTGGGCAGAATAGCTGGCAGAGTGCCCAGCCCGGGCTGTCCGTGAGGTATCTGCTGGGACCGCAGAGGCTCAGGCTACGGGAGGAGGTCCGAGGATGATGGAGAAGGGCCTTCAGCCCCTCCTGTGTGCCGCACCCATGCACTGACCAGACAGTCTCGTGCCTCTAGAAGCCCCGGGCGCTGGGCTGGGTTCTGGGTGTAAAATAAAGGTAAAGGAGTTTTGGATGCAGCTTTGGAGGAGCTCAGTCAGGAAGTTGTGTCAGTTGGTGCGCCTTTGGTTGCTAATAGTAGTAGTAGCGACGACAGCAGCAGCAGATAGGTAATTTATGTAACTTCTACCCTATGCTAGGCGCTGCGCTAGGCGCTTCCCACGAAGTGACTCATCCCAGCCTCCCAACAACCCTGTAAGAACTCTTACTATCCCCCTTGTTGCAGATGAGACAGTTAAATTTAAATAACTTGCCCAAGGTTGCACAGCTAGAAAATGGTAGTGACAAGATTTGGACCCAGGGAGTATGACTCCAGAGGCCTCTGTCTGAACTCACTGTGTGTTTCTGGAGTGGTTTGCCACCCTCAGACATGAGCAGACATCAGAATCCCCTGGAGTGCTTGTTTTTTTTTTTAAGATTTTATTTATTTATTTTGACAGAGACACAGCAAGAGAGGGAACACAAGCAGGGGGAATGGGAGAGGGAGAAGCAGGCTCCCCGCGGAGCAGGGAGCCCGATGTGGGGCTCGATCCCAGGACCCTGAGATCATGACCTGAGCCGAAGGCAGCCGCTTAACAACTGAGCCACGCAGGTGCCCCCCCCCTCCCCCCCACGGAGTGCTTGTTAAAACCCAGATTGCCAGACCCCACCCAGAGTTTCTGATTCAGTAGATCTGGCTTGAGAATCTGCATTTTTTTTTTTTTTTTTAAGATTATTTGAGAGAGAGAGAGAGAGCAAGCACATGAGGGGGAGAGGGGCAGAGGAAGCCTGATGCGGGGCCCGATCCCAGGACCCTGAGAGCATGACCTGAGCTGAAGGCAGACACTTAACCACCTGAGCCACCCAGGCACCCAAGAATCTGCATTTTTGACAAATACCCAGGTACTACTGGTGCTCCTGGGCCTGAGAGCACATTTTGGGAACCACTGACCTACTGGAATAGGACACCCAGATGATAGTGGCCTGGTCAGATTTATGATTTCATGTAACAAAGAAACCCATAGATTGGCAGCACCAGGATTGACTAATTAAGCAACTCCACAGTGCCTCTAAGCAAACCCTCTATGTTCTGCCCTCTGCCATCCTTGGTTTGTCTCCCATGTCCTCAGACTCTCCTCATGGCCACAAGGTGACTGCCACAGCTCCAGTTGTCACACCCTGACAAGGCTATATCTAGCAGCAGAAAGAGGGTATCTATCTATTACCATTTATCTCTCACAAGTGAAGAAACCTTTCCTAGACACCCACCTCTCAGATTCCCCTCATATCTCATTGGCCAGCATTGTGGCACGTGACCATGCCTGGGCAAATCACAGGCAAGAGTCGATCAGGATTTACTCTCAGGGCTGAGGCTAGAACCATCCTTACCTGAAGCACAGGACTGCTGGGAGGAGAGTGGCTACAGAAATAAAATTGGAGTACTGTTTAGGAAAGGACTTGGAGAGAGGGTTGGAATTGGTAGGCAAATGACTGGATCTGATGCAGAAGTTAGTAAAACAAAGTGGAAGCATCATACTCATACATTTTCATGTCATTGTACTTACACACTTTGTTTTATAATTACCTGAATCGGGACAATGCTTTTGTTCTCTACTCATGTCCACCTTTGGGAAGGTGTACCCAGTGCCTGTACCATAAGAGATGTTGGTCTTGTTGAGAAACCCAATATATATTTTTTAAAGATTTTATTCATCCATTTTTGAGACGGGGGCGGAGGGGTAGCATGTGCGTGGAGCACATGGGAGGGGTGGGGGGGTGGGGCAGAGGGAGAAGCAGGCTCCCCGCTGAGCAGGGAGCCTGACTTGGGACTCCATCCCAGGACCCTGAGATCATGACCTGAGCCGAAGGCAGATGCCTAACTGACTGAGCCACCCAAGTACCTGAGAAATCCAATTTTTTTTTTTAAAGATTTTATTTATTTATTTGACAGCACAAGCAGACAGAGCGGCAGGCAGAGGGAGAGGGAGAAGCAGGCTCCCCGCGATGCGGGGCTCGATCCCAGGACCCTGCGATCATGACCTGCGCCGAAGGCAGCCGCTTAATGGACTGAGCCACCCAGGCGCCCCGAGAAATCCAATATTTTGTCTGAAAATCCAGGCAAATGCAGGCTGAGTGATGAGGCCGCAGTCTGAGGGCAGTGTGCACGTGCTTGAGAGCATTTGTTCTGCTCAGAAACACTTGGCTCTCCCTTCTCTCTCTGCTCTTGACCAATTGCTGTTGAAGGTGCTCCTTGCAGAGGCTCAGTTTCCCCTTCTGAGGACTGGCTCATTAGGTGGTTGGGTGGAGAAAAGGACAGGATACAGGTCAAGTGCTTACCTTTAGTTGCTGGCAGATGATAAGTGCTCATAAGTGTGACCTTTGCTATTAACAAATGGGGACTTTTTTTTAAAGATTTTATTTATTTGAGAGAGAGCCAGAGAGCATGAGCAGGGGGAGGGGCAGAGGGAGAAGCAGACTCCCTGCTGAGCAGGGAGCCGGACTTGGGGCTGGATCCTGGGACTTCAGGATCACGAACTGAGCCAAAGGCAGACGCTTAACTGACTGAGCCACCCAGGTGCCCCAAAAATTGGGACTTATTAATTGAGTAATTAAGTTACCATTTAATAAGCCTGGCCTCTCCTTCCAACAGTCTGTGAAAATGACCAAAAATTTTGCCGACTGAGGTTTCCTGTGGATGCCTGTTCCTCCTGCTTACGGACACTGTGAAGTTACTGTCCTGCAGGACTAGAGAGGGACTGACGAACGAGCGTGGGCTCTGGAGCTAACATGTTGCTGGTAGTGATACTGGCTTCTAGGCTGTTGAGTGGATTCAGTGCATGGAAGTATGTACAGCGCTTAGAACACTGCAGTGTCTGGCCCGCGGCGAGCACTTAATACACGTTGTACAGTTGACCCTTGAACAACTGGGGGTTTAGGGGCACCGACCCCCACACAGTCGAAAATCTGTGTATAACTTTTGACTCCCCCCAAACTTAACTACTAATAGCCCTATTGTTGACCCGAAGCCTTACCAATCACATAACACATATTTTGTAGGTTGTATTAGATACTGGTTTTTTTAGAAGTAAGCTGGAGAAAAGAAAATGTTATTGAGAAAATCATAAAGAAGAGAAAGTACATTTACGTACTGTACGGTAAGAATTATATAAGTGGACCTGTGCAGTTCAAACCCATGTCAAGGGTCAATGGTATTTTTTTTGTGAATGAAAAGAAGGGCAGTAAGAATAATATATATATATATTTTTTTTTTTTTCCCTGTTCAGCTGCCCAGGATTTAAACACCATGACCATAAGCACCCCCTATTTTGAAGTTAGAGGCTGAATCTGATTGAATCAGAGGGCAGCATGTCATAACTAGAGCTGATAGCTGTTGAGCATTTTTTGTGGGTTAGGCTAAGTGCTCACTCTACAGACCTAACTCACACTCACCCCATTTTACAGGTGCGGCAACTAGGGCCCAGTGGGGGGGACCTGTCTCTCATCCTGCAAGGAGATCTGGTGCAGTGGTTAAAACTGGAAACCCAGAGCCTCTTTTCTGGGGTTACCTCCCCTCCCGACGACCACTTTCTTGCGGTGTGACCTCCAGCCTGTGACTTCTCTGTTCCTGAACTTTGTCACTTGTGAAATAGGAATGATAATAGTACACACTAAGAGGGTAGCAGTGAGGGCTGCGGGGAGAGAACTCCCGCGAAGTGCGTGCAGGGTGAGCCCTCAGCTTCTGGTCGTTGTTATTATTAGGGAAAGCCATTCGGGCTGTGCTGGCAAAGCTGGCCGGAGGGGCCCAGTGTTTAATCATTAAGCTGCGTTGCCTCTGCGAGCGAGTGAGCGGCGAGCGGGCGGCGAGCGGGCGGGGAGTCCGCCCCGGGAAAGGAGCCCACCTTTGGATGGTGAGGTTGCGGATGGAGCGGGCGGGCGCCAGCGCGGGGCCCGGGGAGGCTGTGGGCACGGATCCAGCCCTGGCCGGTCGGCGAACAGGTGGCCCGCTCCTGCGTCGGCGCTCACAGGCGAGCCGTCTTTGTTACCTTTGAGCTTTCTCTGCAGCCCATTCAGGCTCCTCAGACCACGTGTCCGGTGAGTAAGGAGCCCTTTTTTCCCCCCTCCTCCCCCCCCCAAGGGACTGTGGGCGAAGCAGCCGTCTTTGGGAGCGCGCCGGTTCGCTTCGCGGCGAGCGGGCCCCGCGCGGGGAACTCCGGCGGCTGCCGTGTGCTTGCGGCTGCTGAGTGAGTCGCAGTTCGGCGCTGGCGCGGCAGGTTCCCGTTTCCGCATTCCAGACACCCACAGCGGGCCGGGGGAGCCAGCAGCCGGGGGGAGCCACCGCAGCCCGCCCCGCCGCGCCCCTCCCTTGCCGGGAGCAGACCCGGCCGCCCCGAACCCCCCTCAGTCACCTGCCCAGTCACCTGCCGGCTCTGTGATCGGGGTGCGCTCCGGCCCGTCTCCGGGGTGAGTGATGTTTGCTAAGTTTGCTGGTAACTTGTAGAGCAGAGAAAGGTAATAATGTGTTTCTCGGTTTCAGGAATGAGACTGGTGGCTTTTTTGTTTTCTTTCTTTTTTTCCCCCCTCCTCTGGCATGAAATGTTTACCTGTCTGCTCCCAACTGTGAAGAAAGGTGGGCGGAGTGTTGAGGGTGTGAGAAGAAAATGGAGGGTATTTCAGCCCCCCAGAAGGAATCAGTCGGTGAATGCTGAGCTCCTGTGGGATGCAGACTTCTGTACCAGGGGCTGTGGGGCATCCCAGCCAGGTACAGAGGCGCTGTGTGATCTCAGGCGGGTTCCTTTCCCTCTCTGGGCCTCCGTGTCCTCATCTGATGAAACCGGAAATAGGAGCAGTACCCACTCACCTTTCCAATGAATCTTATTATGTAAAGTGCTCACAACCTGGGCACCGAGTGGTGCGCAGTGTCAGCTGTCCCTGTGCCCCCCCAACCCGCAGCACGCCCCCCCCCCCAATTCCCTGGCCTTATCTCTGGGTTCTCAGCTGCTGCTGGCTGTACTCCAGCAACTCGGGCCTCCTCCTGTTCCTCCTCCTGTTGCTCCCTCAGGGCCTTTGCGCTGGCTGTTCCCTCTGCGAGAACACTTGCCCTAGTATCCCCTTCACGTCTCTGCTCAGATGTCGCCCTCTCTGTGAGGCCTCTGTCCTTACTAAATAGCACCTTCTCCACGACTCTTAGCCCTTTACTGTGCTTTATTTTTCTTCATAGCATTACCCCTTGACAGTTTATTATCTGCCCCTTACCCCAGCTGTGGGCTCCATAGAAGTGCAGGGACTTCTGTCTCTGTCCCTGTAGGGCAGTTCCTGGCATGTGGTAGATGTGGGATAAATTATTTTATGAATGGATTTATGATATCAGGTGCAATATTGTCCGAGGACAGATGGCTGTCCGCATTTGGGGTTTGAATTAGAATGTCACCAAACCTGCAGCTGTGGGGAGGTGGCGTACCCACACCCTCCCTTTGATCCTCATGGGGCCTGCCTGAGGCATCCAGGTCTCTGGCTTCCTGTCCCTCAGCCCCTTCAGTCTGTTCGGTCTGGGCCCTGCTGGTGGCTCATCCAGGCGGCCCAGATTCATGTGGCAGGGGACAGACGGCCTTGGCCCTGGTGAGTGTGGAGGATGTGTGCAGGTTCATTCAGGTGGGGCAGGCTTTGTCGGAGACGTACACACGTCCCCGTGTATACGGAAAGCCCGCTTCATCGCCCCGTCCTGCTTGGTGTTACTGCAGCAACGTCAGGGAATGCCTTGGAAATAAGAGTTAACCGGCCAGGCCCAGTTTATTGGTCTTCCCTGCTTGAACAGGCATTAATTCTCGTTCTGGGGCTGAACAGATTTTAATTAAACGGTAAACTCGAAGAGTCTGTGTCGTAGCTGACACCTCATCAGTCCTCTGGCTCCTGGTGTCAGCAATTGGTTCTGTAAAAATATCCTGAGCAGGGCTTCCCCAAGCTCCATGGAACCAGGTCAGTGGCCCTCTCGGATTTCTCCCAACAGCGTGAGACACCGAGGGACTGAGGTGCTGATGGACTTCCTGCTGCATCACACATCATCACACCTCTGGGCCTGCTGCTATATTAAGAATGTGCAAAGTGTCAGCAGAGCTGCTCTTACAGCATTTAACTGTGCCCTTCGAGCTCCAAGTGCAGAGGTTTTGGAGTTGGGTTGGGGCCCCTCCAGAGAGGCCATTGCACATAAGGCTCAAGTCCCAGCACTGCCCACACTCTGGGCACAGTGCTTACCTTCTCTGGGCCTCTGTTTCCTTATCTGGAAAATGGGAATAATTAGTAGTTCCTGCCTTCAATGAGAAGTTCAAGTGAGATCAGGTGACCCAGTTAGCACTGTGTCTAATGCATAGAGAGCACTCACTAAATGGGGGTGATCATTATGAATTAATTCCAAGCCCCTTTTAAATTGTTTTCTGTCCCTGTTTTGTGGACTCCACTCTGACCCACCTGCATGTCTGCATCCTCCCACAATCCTGCACCCTTAGTATCAATCAAGTACTGTATAGGTCTTTCCACATTTCCTCCCATGGTTATATAATCCTATAGAGAGAAATGTTATCCCATAAAGGATAATATTACCCCTATTTTCCTGCATTTGGCTCTTCTGACATGGCAATACCATGTAGAAACGCCTCCACGTTCTCAGGTAGCACTCACATTTGCTCTTTTTAATGACTGCGTAACACATGGTGGTGTGGGTGTACCATAACTTATTTGGCCAGGCCATCCCTGATGCGCATTCCCTTTGTTTCTGGGGTTTTTTTTCCAAATTATTATTTTTATTGATAGTCTTCTTTAATTAGATTGCAGGCGTCCAACCTGCTTCGCCACCTTGTTAACTTGAGCTCTCAGCCTTTGAGAACGAATATGAAGTAGCATTAACATAATGATACCTCTGGCCCAGATAGGAGATGTAGTTCTGAGGGTTCTCACCAGGTCTAGCACAACGTTGAACTGTCTACTTTAAATGCTTTTTAATTATAAAAGCGATTAATAGATTCATCACCCTTAATACAGATCGGTTGTGCCTAATGAGTACTTGTTAGTAAAATAAGAGAGAGGAGGTTCATGTTTTTTCATTTTAAGGATCTTTGTTACCAGTATGTGAGAGATTTGGTGGGGATCTTGGATCCATGGGCATGTTTCTTTTTTAGGTGGTCCTTTAATTGCGGAATATATTTGGCTTTGTGAAACTTGTATAGTGGGGTACAAGATAGAGGTTTGTTCCAGTTCGCTATTGCTATAGAACAAGCACCCTGAAACATAAGGCCTTAAAATGACAAACTCTGGTTTACTGAGGCTCCTGCGGATGGCTCTCCTGCCGGTCTCGACTGGGGTTTCTTAGGTGGCTACAGACAAAGGGCGGATGGAGCTGGAACACTCAAGCTGTTTTACTCACGTGACACGTTGGAGATGGCTGGGCCGCTCTCTCTGTGGTCTCTGTTCTTCCATGTGGCCTCGCCAGCCAGTGGCTGGACTTACACCATGGCAGCCCAGGGCCTCCTAAGCTTTTTTACGGCATCGTCCAGAACTGGTCCAGCTCACTTCGGCCCCATTCTGTTGGCTAAAGTGAGTCGTAGGGTCAGCCCAGATTCAGTGCGGGAGGGCTGACGTAGGACTTGAGTTCCGCGGAGCGGGGCCCAGCGGGGGCCCTCTTGAGAGACCACCACCGCCGTCATTTTCTTGCCGAGGTGAAGAGCAGGGGTGCCACAGCTTCCCATCGCTCCAGTGTCCCAGGCTCCTCTTTCTCCGCATCGCTGCTGCCCTTCACCTCATAGTGATGAGAAGGTTGTTGCACCTCCAGCCCCACGTCCTTGTCACAGGCAGAAAGAAGCAAAACTCTTAAGGAAAGGAGTCCTCTATCGGGAAACCACAAACTTCGTGAACTCTTTAGCTGATTTCTAGTTGTGTCGCTGTGGCTAGAGAACTCCATGGCATGACCACTCCTAGCTACAGGGAAGTGTTGGAAATGGAATTTTTAAAGCCGGGCTTATCACCACCCTGAATGAAGGGTCAGTACTGAAGAAGAGAGAATGGACATACGAGTAGGCATCTAGAAGTGGTTTGTCCAGACAGCCTAAGACGTAGTGAGGCCGCACGTATTAACCATCCGTTCAGTAAGTACTTGGGATGGGCAGCGCACTAGGCCTCTTACCGAGGCTGCGGGTATCAGGGAAGGGAGCACATCTGGGGGTTAAACTGATCATTTGCAGCCCTTGACTAGATAATTGCTCACCTCACGTCTCCCAGGTGGATGTTTGAAGTTAGACTAATGATAATAATAACCAGCCTCATTAAGGGCTTACCTTGTGTAGAGGATCTATGAACCAACCCCCTCAATCTTCACAATGGCCCCATGAAGTAGGCACTGTTTACCGCCCTCTCTTTTCAGATACAGAAACAGATGCACAAAGTTAAGTAACTTGCCAGAGGCCCTCCCCTTCTCCCTCCCTCCTTTCCTCCTATTCCTAGGGAGTAGCGCAGTTGGCATGCGGTCTCTGGTGGTCTGGCTCTGGAGTCCGAGAACCACTGCGCTATATTTTTTGAGTTTATTACAGGAAACATTTCTTGTGGAAATGAATATGTAAGTGACGGCAGAACAAAACATGAAGCAGAAACCACCTACTACCTCATCCCCTCCACTCCTACTTCCTGCCTCAATTGGTCCCATCTGTCAGTAACTTGGTGAACTTTCTTCCTCACCTCTTTCTAAATGTATTCCTTTTTTTTTTTAAAGATTTTATTTATTTATTTGACAGAGACAGAGATAGCGAGAGCAGGAACACAAGCAGGGGGAGTGGGAGAGGGAGAAGCAGGCTTCCCGCTGAGCAGGGAGCCCGATGTGGGACTCGATCCCAGGACTCTGGGATCATGACCTGAGCCGAAGGCAGCCGCTTAACGACTGAGCCACCCAGGCACCCTGTATTTCATTTTTTAAAGATGGCCTTTGGGCACAACATCAGATTAATCAGAATCCTTGGTGCACAATACACTAGCATTTGGGGGTTCATCCAAAAATGTCTGTTATAATGAACAACCATTAGCCTGCTACCTGCCCAGGAATGAGAGCATGAACATGAACCTGTGTTGTGGTACTTCCCATCCTATCCCCTGCCTCTCTCCCGGAGGTGACCGCCATCTTGAATTTGTTGTTTGTCATTCCTTATCTTAAAAAGAATTATTTTTGAACTTTATACAGATGATATTGTCAACAAATGATGTATAGTCTTGTGGGACTTGGATTTTTCACATAATATTGTGATTCTAAGATTGATCCAGACTGTTTTTGTATAGCTGTAGTTCATTCTGTTTTTTTGCTGCTATGTAATATTCCACTGGCTGAATATATCACATTTTTGTGTTCGTTATTTGCATGCCAATGAACAATTCATTAGTTTCTAGATTTTTTGCTACTCATGGGCTACTGTGAATGTTGTTCCACATATTTCCTAGTATGCATTGACAAGAATTTCTTTGGGTATGTACTAGGCACCAGATTGATGGGTTGTAGGATGTGAGCATCTTTCACTTTGCCAAATATTGTCATACTGTTCTCTAAACATTGCCACCAAGGGCTCGGTTTGGTAAAGCTTTTTTATTTTCTGCCAGATATGAAATGAAATCTCATCGTGGTTTCAGTTGTGCTTCTCTGAAGACTAGGAAGGCAGAGTATCTTTTACCTTTCTTCTTCTGGTTGTAGCTTGCTCATCACTTTGGCTGCTTTTTAGTCATGATTTGTAGGTGTTTTTTATATACACTTGATCCTGAAACTGTGTGGGGGTTAGGGGTGCATACCTCCTGTGTAGTTGAAAACCCATGTATAACTTTTCACTCCCCAGAAACTTAACTGCTAATTGTGTACTGTTGATTGGAAGCCTTACTGATAACATAAACAGTAAATTAACACATGTTTTGTATGTGATATGTATTATGTACTGTGTTCTTAAAGTAAGCCAGAGAAGAAAATGTTATTGAGAAAATCATAAGGAAGAGAAAATGCATTTATAGTACTATACGAACTACATCCATGGATCTGCATAGTTCAAACCTGCGTCATTTCCAGGTCAGCTGTATTCTGGTTACTAATCCTGGGGCAGCAGCCTATTTAACCTAATTGTAAATTTTGTGATTCCCATGTCATCATTTCCTTGGTTGTTCCCTCACCCCTGTTTGCCCTCTCCCCACCAACTCCATGATAGTTCTTTGTATATCCGCAGCTCACAGTGATTCTCTCTTCTTTGGAGTAGTCCTCAATTTGTGGGCATTTTTATTTATTTGTGTAGATATAGGACCCATCCCACTCACTCTGCAGAGCTTTTTGATCCCAGTGTATCAGTCTGATTAGGTTCAACTGCATATAATAGAAAACTGCATGCAAAACAAAATGACAATGGCCTAAGCAAGATAGAAGTTGCCCAGTGCTGCATTCTTATCATGGACCCGGGCTCTTTCTACCTCTTTGATCCATCATCTTTGTTCCTCCACCTCATGATTCAAGATGGCTACTCAGGCTCCAGCCATTGCATCCCAGCGAGCAGGAAAGAAGGGATGAACTTGGGCACCCCTGTCTCTCTAAAAAGGCGTAATGGAAGCAACACATAAACTTTATACTTTCAGACTCTTGCTCAGAACTTAGTTACAGTACCATATATAGTTGCAAGGGGTCTGGGAAGTGTAGTCTTTATTTCACATGGCCTTGTTTTGAGCTAAAAAAACTAAATTAAAAGGGGAAACTCACTACTGGATTAGGCAGCCAGCAGCTTTACTAGTTCAGAAGTGTTCCCTAAAAATGGCTCTTAAAGGAGCTGTGAGACAACCAGGATGGTACCTCAAGATGATGCCCTTTTGATTCTTTGATTTATTACACAAATATTTCTTGAGCACCTGTTTTGTACTGGCACCGTTCTGGGAGATGGGAAGACAGTAACGAACACAACAAATGAAGTTTCCACCCTTGTGGAGCTTACATTGTAAAAGGGAAGATAGATAGTAAGAAACAAGGAGTATGTATTAAGTCCAAAAGAGAGAATAGGTGTGAAAAACAATAAAGGAGGGTACACACAATGAGAGTAAGAAGCATGGGGTGCTCTAATTTTTGAAGACATGTGATGCTGTTGTAGAGAGCGGGGTCAGGGCAGGCCGCTTTCAGGAGATGACATTGGAGTGGAGGTGAAGAAAGGGAGTGCAGGAGTCCTGTGGGTATCTGGGGGAAGAGCATTTGGGGCAAAATAAGTACAGGGAGTGGGGGAGGAGAGCAAGGGGGCCAATGAGAGGGGCCCGATCGTGCAGGGCTGTGGGGGCCACAGTGAGGACTCTGGCTTTACCCAAGACTGACATGAAGCCCCAGGAAAAAAGATGCCATCTGATCGTTAGCCCTTGGGGAGTGACAGTAGTCACGAGCTGTCTTCTCTGAGTCAAGCTCTCTGTTTAGTTGCCTCTAGATACCTTGTGAAGAAAGTAAATAGTTTCAACTCTCTTAACCAGGACCACTCTGGTTTTATTTGTACTGGCCACTACCCACCCCCGCGGGATGATTATAAAGTTAAATAGTTCGGTTTCTGTGAAAGATAAGAATTTTTTTTTAAGGGCACAATGACAATATTATGGTCCTGATTAAAATAACAATAATTGCTTGACGTTGTCTAGAATCCACTTAGTGTTAACACTTCAGGTCATCTCTTAAATGTCTTTTTAGAATTGATTTGTTCCAATCAAGGTCCACTGTGGAATTTGGTTCACATGCCTGTTAAGTGTCATTTAATCTATGGGTCCCCCTGCCATCCCCCCCTTTTTTTGTATAGTTTATTTGTTGGAAAAAAGCCCTGTAATTTGTTGTGTCGATCTCCCCCAATCTGTGTCTGGGATAGTATTTTTGTGGTGGCGGCGAGCTCGTTCTCCTGTCCTTGTGTTTCCTGCAAATGGGTGGTTGCATTTGGAACCTGAATCGGATTCAGTTTTGAGATGTACACACGCATGCACACATATCTGTGTGTGTTTCAGGGGCGGGGATGGCGGTAAATTCTCCCGGCTGTTGCTGCGTGTTTTGTCCGTCAGCAGGTGGGCAAAGGCCATGGTGTCTCTCTGTCATGTTCTGTAGAGTTAATGGCTGGAAATAACCATTTCCTAGGCCCATGATTTCACCTGGGGTTTGCAAAATTGTGACATTTGTACTTCTGTCCTCCTCTTCATTTATTAGCTGGAATATTTCTCCAGAGAGAAACCTCCCTCATCATCAGGATACCTTATTCAGGTATCCTGAGGGTACCGACTCTTTTGAACTTTTGTTTACATTAGAAATGAGTATTGAACAACTGGGCTGGTGGCTTCTGATCTGCAGTTTTTTCCTTCGGTGATTCAAGTCGTCTTTGTTTTCGTGTTCATTCATTCGATGTGTACTGGTCTCCGCTACTGGCAAGCCTCCTCTTGGATTCGGGAACAAACAGATGAACTGTCACAGATCTCTCATTGTTTAGGCACAGGTGCTGTGGGCCTTACCTTTGGCCAGGTGGAGCCTGTGTGTGTCACCCCATGTAACCGGGGAGAGATGACTCTAGGCTGTTGTTGACATTTCCATTTTTTTGTTCTCTTTCACTGGCCCCGTGTTTTCAGGCCTACAGCCTCTAGAGAGTTCTTGCTCCACGCCAGGGGATTAAACCCTTATGCTTGGGGCAAGAGGTTTTTGAGCATCTGAATTTCTTCTGACCTGAAACTCCATTCCTAGACAAAAGAACAAAAAAGGGCTCTGCTCCACTGGAGAGGCTCTCCTTCTAGTAGCCTTGCCAGGGGCGAGCTCTGACCCCAGGCGCTGTTGTCTAGGTCATAAATTCTTTAGAGCACTAGCACGCATGAAATCATCTGGATGCCTTGGGATCAGTTACGCATTATATCGCACGCTACCTAAGGGCTTTCTTTTCTTCTGGAGATTACAATGACATTTACTCCCTCGGGGCGGTGGGGGGGGCAGATTTGATGTAGAATGGTGTCGAATTCATTAATTCATTCAGTCACTGACTTGATCCTTTGGCATATATTTATATCACAGGCGTTCCAAGGGCTGGGGGTCAGAGCTTGAGAAGGCCTGTCCTCCTGGAGTTTAGGTTCACCTTGAAGGACACAGAAGATAAAGTAGTAAACAGATTAATCAGATGTTTCAGGTGGGGATGAATAGTGCTATGAAGTGATTAAAGCAGAATGATGAGAGACACACCTGGAAGGTGGAGGGAGCTGTGGGAGGCTGGATAGCGGGGGTGGGGGGGTGTGTTTGGAGGAGAGCTTCACTGGGGTGGGGACACAGCAGCGGAGACTGGGGTGGCACAGAGGCGCCAGTCTTGCGAGAGATCTGGGGGAAGAGGCGTCCTGGCAGAAAGAACAGCCACTGCAGAGGTGCCGAGGCAGGAATGAGTTAGGTGTGTGGAGGAACAGTAGAGTAGCCCGGGTGGCGTGTCGTGGAAGGTGGTAGAAGGGCCGGCAGGGGCGGGAGCCTGGTGGAGGGTCCGACTTGTATTCTGAGTGTTCTCGCTGTCATTGCCTCTGGCTGCCTTGGAAGCTAGATGGAGGGGTGACTGTGGGACGAGGAGGGAGGCAGCCGTTACTGGAGGGTGGAGAGGGGTGTGGTACCCGACCCGAGTGCTGGCATTGGTGCTTGAGACAACTTGCTAAGGGATTGGTCAGTGGGTGGTGAGTGGGGTGAGAGATTTGGCGCTTTGGTCTGCGGGTTCGGATGGATGGTAGTAATGACCGTCCCTGGCCCCCTTTAACATGGGCTGAGGTGTCCTACTTACACACATCTCATTTGACCCTCTGTATGGTAGACTCTTTCTCCCCATTTTGCAGATGAGGAAACTGAGGCCCAGGGAAACGAAGCCCTAGATCCTTGTCACTCAGCCAGTTGGGGCTGGGTTGGAACCTGGATAGCCCAACCCGCAGTCTGACCTTGCTCCCCTTTCTCTCACTCCAGACACAGCTGTTAATTCATGATGTTGACACAGCCCATTCCCAGGAAAAGCTGATGTCAGTATCCTACAATTATGAAATCAGGAAGGGCTCAAGTCCACATAGGTGGCCCTTCCACTGTCCCCACTAACCTAGATCCTGATGTGCCTTTTATTACAGTATTTAATTTTACAGGGCAGCAAACAGACTTTCTGGGTGCTGACACAGACGTAATTTGATGCGTGGGCCAGGTAAGGTGTATGTAGGCCCCCGGACTTTGAGCTTCTGAGCCTGCTTAACTGATTGGGCCGAAAGTCTCCTTGCCTATCAGACCCTTATCTCCTCCTCCAGGGATCCACGTGTAAAGGGAGCTCACTCCCTATGGGGATGTGACCCGTGTGATACCTCAGCCAGCCACATGGCTTTACTTGGTGTCCTCGAGGAGAGCGGTATGCCCCCCCACCCTCTGTCTACATGTGGGGTGGGTGAAAGGTGGTGCTGAGTTTGGTCCTGCTTGGGGCTCAGCATCACTGAGAGATGCTGATCCTCTCCTGCTCCTTCTTGCATTTAGGTCACGTGGCAGAAATTTCAGATTGATCGATTTTTTTTTTATTGATTTAAAACTTACAGAAGCCACATGCTGATTGTCAACATTTCAAGCAGTAGAGCAGTATGTAAAGCAAAGCATAGCAGTTCCTTGTTCCCCTGGTGACCCTGGCACCTGCCCCACCCCCCCTCCCGTCTCTCTCACCTGCACAGAGTGACATTTAGTGTGCCCTTCTTGCTCTGTGTGCAGTAGATTGTGTTTAAGAGCCTGGGCTCTGGGGCCACAGTGCTTGGGTTCAAACCCCAGTTTTGTTATGTACTGACTTGGGCCTTAATCATTCTGTGCCTCATTTTCCCCATCTGTGAAGTGGTGGTGATGACCTTAACCTCTTGGCCGGTAAGGAGTCATCATGTTAATATATGTAAAAGTTAGAGTGGCACCTGGTGTGTGATAAGCACTCGCATGTCAGCTCTTTCTGTTACATCCATGTATGCCCATAGTTGTTTGTTTTACAAACATACTCTCTAGGTATGTTGTTCTTCAGACTACGCTTTCTTTTAAGGATCTGCCTTGGAGAGCCTACTGCAGCCGTGGGTCAAGGTCAAGGTCAGCCACATTTTTTTTTTTAAGATTTTATTTATTTGAGAGAACATGAGAAGAGGGGGAGAGGCAGAGGGAGAAGCAGACTCCCTGCTGAGCAAGGAGCCAAGATGTGGGGCTCCATCCCAGGACCCCGAGATCATGACCTGAGTTGAAGGCAGACGCTCAACCAACTGAGCCATCCAGGCGCCCCGGCCACATTCTTTTTAATGACTTCTTGGTGTTCCATTCTGGCAGTGCCCTGTCATTGGACATTCTGTTCATTTCCACCTTTCCTTATGATGACTCTGAGCACACATAAACCTTTGTTTGGGTCTTAGATTTTTCTTAGGACAAAGTCCTGGGGTTGCAATTACTGAAACAAAGTGTATAAAAACGTTTAAAGGCTTGTGCTATTCCTCATTGACTTGCCTGTTTCTGGGCCATCTGCATTTCCTCGTTTGTTGCCTGTTTTTGTAGGGGCTAGTTTTTATCTCTTACTGATTTGTTTGTAGGGGATCTTTATATTACTAAAGGTAGAAATCATGAGTTATGGGATGTAGGTTTACATCCCTAGTGAGATTTGTTTACCTTTTAATTTTGTTATGTTATTAAACATTATACTGAGGTTTTTTGTTGATGTTGTTTGCTTTTGTGCTTTGGCTTTTAATTTAAGATGAGATAAACACTATACTTTCTTCCTAGTTACTTCATAGCTTCATGCTTCATTTTTTTTTTTTTTTAAAGATTTTATTTTTAAGTAATCTCTGCATCCAACGTGGGGCTCGAACTCCTAACCCTGAGATCAAGAGTCGCATGTAGAGCTTCATTGTTTATATCAAACACCTGGATTTTTTTTTTTTTTCCTGGTGTTAGTTGTGGGATACAGATCTTAAAGCTGCCTCTGCCAATAGTTAACTAGTTGTCTCTCATAGTATTGATCGAAAAATCCATCCTTTCCCACTGCCTTGAAAAGCTCAGTATGAACCCGGCCCCAGTCTGCATGTTGGAGCGGTCACCTTTCAGTCCCCGGCCATAACTCGGTGACGCAGGTTGGTGACATCCCCATCCACAGCGAGGAGCCTGGAGCACAGACCTCACTTAACGTCTCACCACTTGGATGAGGCAGAATCTGGTTTGGAATAGGGTAGACTTAGTAACCAGGGTCCTTATTGCTACTGTATTTCCAGCAGCTTTTTTGCATTTCCTCGGCAAACCTTCCTTTTGTCCACCGGTGATAGTCACTGTGATGGCCCCTGGGCTGTAGTGGCCTGTTAGGCCTATTCCCCGCCTCACTGCCCCGGCCAGGACCTCGTGACAGTGTTCAGTGTCAGTGGAGGTCGCAGGCAGGTGTGGGGACGTTTTACCCTGCAGGGCCCCCCTTGATGGGCGCCTGGTTAGGCAGGGCCCAGAATTTTTCTGGGTACCCTTAAGAAGTCCATGGTGGCCACCGTGTGGCAATGTCAGTGAAGGACTCCTCTGTCCCCATGGCTGGGCCCAACCAGGGAAAAAGTTGGCATCAATGGTGACAAAGCTGGAGTACAAGCAGCAGTGGGCAACATTATGGAGCCTTGAGTAGTAGGGAAAAAAAGAAAAAAGTCTCTCAGCAGGGTTGTGGGGAGCTCAGCAGGAAGCTAGCCTAGCAGACGCAGACGTGGAGAGCAGAGCCTCAGAGTCGGCTGCTGGATCCGTGGAACTGCTTGTCCACCCGGCTGGCATGAGGCCTGACCTCTGACTGCCAGCTTCACCGCTCAGCTTTGCCTTGTCTTGGCTGGGTGTCCTTGGGCAAGTAACTTAACCTCTCTGTGCCTCAGCTTCTGTATAATGGAATAATAATAGTTCCTACCTTCGGTTTTTGTGAGGATCAAATGATCCATGCAAAGTGCTTAAAATAACTGTGGCTGGCACATAGTAAACACTCAAATAAATGTGAGTCATTGTTTCTTTCTCTGCCTCCCCCCCTTTCCGTGTTTCGGAGGGCAGGGATAAAGATCCCAGGAGATGTACTAAAGTGTGTGGGGGCAGATATCATCACTTAGGTATTTCCTGAACACCTACGACATGGCACCCAAGTGCTAGGGGCTCAGGATAGACACAGTCCCTACACTTCTGGCGCTGACTTTCTGGAGGAGAGCTGGAGCCTAAACAAACAGGTAAATAATGTAATGTTAGTGAGATGTGAAGAAAACGGACTGGGGGCAAGACTGGAGAGTGGCAGAAGCTACTATTTTAGCCGAGGTGATCAGGGCAGACCCCTGAAGAGGTGACTCTGATCAAGACCTGAATATAAGAAGCCAGCCATGCAAACATTTGGGAAAGAGCATTCCAGACAGCATAGCAAATGCAAAGGCCCTATGGCAGGAGCTGGCAGAGCATGTTGTAAGAAGTGCAAGGAGGTCATGGTGGCCAGAGGGCTACGAGGGAAGGGAAGGTGAAAATGACCGAAGATGAGGGCAGAGAGGGAGCCAGGTAGGAAGTTCTTAGCCTAGGTTCTCCGGGTTGAAAATAATAGAAGCCCATGTGTGATCCATCCAAACCTAAAAGAATTCTGAGATGCCTCCTGGGACTTGGGACAGGTATTGTCTGCGGTGTCAGGATCCACAGGCTCAGGGCCCCGAGACAGGGGTCTGATTGGCCCAGCTCTGGTCAGTTGGCTACTTCTCATCCAGGGAGCTCTGGCGAAGCAGTAAGCATGACACACATACTTCTTAAAAAATGAGGACTTTCTCTGGCCTCCTGGCCTAGGGCATCATTCCTCTTCTTCCATATGCAGCATCAACATGTTGTGGTTAAGAACAGGGGTCAAATGGCCTGGATTCAAAGCTCAGCTGCTTGCTAGCTGTGTGACCCTGGGTTTATCACTTCACCTTTCTGGGCCTCAGTTTCGTCACCTGTAAAATGTAGATGATAAAGGTTTCTACCTTAAGGGGCCATTCAGAGCATTAAATAAGTTTGCATAAAGAATTTAGTTTGAGCCTGAAGCATAATAGGCACTTAGGAAGTACTATTTATCATCATCCTTATCTTTCCTCCTAGATAGTGCTCTGTAGTTCAAGCTAGGGCTTGGGAATAGAGTCTGGAATTGATCCCAGATTCACCACCAGCTAGCTCCGTGATCTTGGCCGAGTGAGTAACTTCTTTCTGCAGAGTAGAAAGAATAAGCCACAAGGACTCATTGATTGGATGTGTGTGTGTTGTCTAAGGTTTGGGGTTATTGTGGAAATTCAAGTGATCCTGATGTAGGAAAGACATTAGGGTTCGAAGCCGATGGCCAAGAAAGAATTCTTGAGATGTCTTTGGTGCAAAAAGGTGGTTTTATAAAAGCATGGGGACAGGGCCTGTGGGCAGAAAGAGCTGCTGCCCTGTGGTCTTGAGGAGAGGCCCATTATATACTTTGAAGTTGGGAGGGGGTTAGGGAGAGTGTAAGCCTTCCAGGTATTTTGGAAACAAGGTTTCCAGGACCCTGAGGGGGGCCAGCTATTGTTAGGAAAGGTCATTTATTACTGTCTAATAAAAACTCAGTCATGAGACCCTTCAGATGTATATCGGTGGGTCATATATTTGGGGGATGACTGCCAACATGTATCTTGGGGGTAGAGATAAAGGAAGTTTCCAAAGGAATTTTTATATGTTAAAGTAGACTTACAGGAGCCTGGGGGTCAGCCTTTTGCCCTTAGCCAAGTGTCAGCATCGAGGCAGCTGAGTCCCTAGAGGAGGGTCCCTCTGCCTGTCTCAAGGACGTGTCAGTGGGCTGTAGGGAGTAAGGAAATTGCATAATTTCTCTTCTGCCTTTGTTTCCCACATCAATCCCGGGTGTCCAGGCGCAGTGCAGCCCTGGCTCCTGATCTCAGGCCCTGAGTGTGACCTGACGGAGAGGATAACGTTGGGACCTGCCTCACCTCCTTCACAACAGCTCGTGCGGGGCCCTCCTGCACGTGGCCGAGCACCGCACCGCTCCCTGTAGGCACATCTGCCGCCCCTAGGCTGTGAGCTCTGTAAGAGCAGGACCCAGGCCTGACCCCCCAGGCCCCTGGCCCACAGTGCCGCGCGGGAGTGCAGGAACACACCTTCGTCAGGTTTCTCCTCTTGCGAAAGATCTCAAAAACAGCTTTCTGAAGAAATGTTGTGTTTGCGTCCGATCACACCCATTCCCTGGACAGTGTGACTCTGAACCCGGGCTGGGAACTGGCACCAGCTAAGAGTCTTACGAATAGTTGGGATTCTCTGGCTTTGCTCCTGGAGCGTCTGTTTGGGCAGGTGTAGTGGATGTCGGCTGCTGGTTTGGTCTAACAACCATTCATGGTTCTTCTGTGGTTTTCCTTTTGAGGATTGCTCCTCTGCCATCCAGTTCATTCATTCACTGAGCCCGACTGTGTGTGTGACACTGCTTTCTCCGGACCTGGGGGGGGGGGACCGAATCGGACAGAAGCCCCACCCTGGAAAATGGAAGGAGGTAACTATCTTGTAAGTTGTAAATTATAAGTTATACAGCAAATAACTGTACATTAGCTGGCAGGATTATCGCACTGGTACTTTCTGATTTCAGTAATTACACTGTAATTGAGAGAATATCATTGTACTTAGCAGACACCCACTGACCTCTGTAGGGATTCAAAGCAAGAACAAACTCATGGAAAAAGGGAGGCAAACCAGTATTGGCTGAACAGTCATAAAAATGCCTAAAATACTTACCTTTTTTCAGTTTGGGGATATTGTCATGAAGACTCAGCCATAATGAAATGCTCTGCCGTACAGAATAGGTTTCTAGTCAACAAATCAATGCTTTGTATGCACAATTTTGAGTTTACAGATTCTAAAAACTTTGGTAGGTAGGGTGTTGTAGATTATTTTCATTTTTTTCTTTATATGTGTATGTATTTTGCATATTTTTTTGGAAAGAACTTTTAGAAACTGGAGTAAAAAAAGCCCAGCTTTTAAAAAGCCTCCCCCCGGGTGCCTGGGTGGCTCAGTTGGTTAAGCGACTGCCTTCGGCTCAGGTCATGATCCCGGAGTCCTGGGATCGAGTCCCACATCGGGCTCCCGGCTCAGCGGGGCGCCTGCTTCTCCCTCTGACCCTATCCCCTCTCATGCTGTTTCTCTCTCTCTGTCAAATAAATAAATAAATAAACAAAATCTTTAAATAAATAAATAAATAAAAAGCCTCCCCGCACCCCACCTTGTGGAGCATTCTGGTCCACGTGGTTTGGATGTGGAACGGGCACAGTCGTGGGCCTCTCAGATGGTTCCGCTCCTCTCTGCCCCAGTGATTGGCTCAGGAAAGGCCTCATGAGTCACGTCAGTCTGTTCAAAATTTACCCACGTCTCTTGCTCAAGCTGCCAGGAAGGAGGTACTTTCTTTCTACTGGGGTGCTAAGTTGTGGGGCATAAGCCTAATGCTACGGGAGGCCACATGTGCCCAAAGGGTGACATAGAAACGACATTGGAAATGATTGGTTCTTGATAAATTCTTTGGGTAACTGGAAATCAGAATAACCCCTGAACCTTTCAGTAACATGAGCCAAAAAATTGCTTTTTCTTTTTTTTCTCGAGCCAGTTTGAGTTGGGCTCTGCCACTTGCAGCCAAGAGTCCTATAAGTGATACAGTAATTCCTGTGGGCTCTAGAATCTGTATTTTAAAATTCTCCAGGGACGCCTGGGTGGCTCAGTTGGTTAAGCGACTGCCTTCGGCTCAGGTCATGATCCTGGAGTCCCGGGATCGAGTCCCACATCGGGCTCCCTGCTCGGCAGGGAGTCTGCTTCTCCCTCGGACCCTCCCCCCCCTCATGCTCTCTCTCTCTCATTCTCTCTCTCAAATAAATAAATAAAAATCTTAAAAAAAAAAAATAAATAAAATAAAATTCTCCATAAAGAGATGCCTGGGTGGCTCAGTCAGTTAAGCATCTGCCTTCAGCTCAGGTCATGATCCCAGGGTTCTGGGATCGAGCCCCGCATCGGGCTTCCTGCTAAGTGGGGAGTCTGCTTCTCCCTCTGCCCCTCTCCCCCATTTATGCAGCTGTTCTCTTTCTCTCTCTCTGTCAAATAAATAAATTTTTAAAATCTTAAAAAAAAAATCCTACATAAATAGTTTGTATGAATCAGCTGTTTGCGAACCACTTTGCTAGACTTTTATGAGTGGTTGTCCTCAGACTTCAGCGAGCACAGACTTGGTCTGGGGAACTTGTTAAAAATATAGAGGCTCCGTTCGACACTGCTGGTGATTCTGATCCGGGGCCTTGGGTATATCTTGAGTTTTGAGCAGCATCCTGGATGATTGGACAGACATCAAGTTTGAGAAGCATTCTGATAACAGTACAGGGACCATGCCCAGCGTCGGGCCTTACCCACAGAGGGGGCCCAGAGTCTTTCTCAAATGAGTGAAAGTAGTATGAATCTAGGTCTTCTCTGGAAAATCATTCTTTTCCTGCCTGTTACCTAGCCTTGCACATCACATCATGTTTTAGGGAAATTTGGTTAAATATGTGAGCTTTATTAGCATAATAGTTTTACCAGCGTGTAGCCCCTCAGGTAACTTTGGAAAGCGCTGGACATAGTGCATGCTGAAATGTTGCTTCAGATCGAGAGCGAAGTCATCTCTTGAAGAAGAGTTTTTGGTAATAGTGGAAACTATTGGTAATTACTCACTGACTTAGTCCCAAGTAATTTACAGAGAATACTTCCCTCCCGTGTGTGTGTGTGTGTGTGTGTGTGTGTGTGTGTGTGTGTGTGGTGTGTGTACACAAATGTGTACCCATACTTACGTGGAGGTGAAGGAAGGGCCACAGCTCTTTTACTTGGGTGAAAGGGAATCTTTTGAGTTGACCCATTGGGCCAGAAAATCCCTTTTCAAATACTGTCTTGTAGCAGCTTTGCTTTTGAGGCCCCTGAGCTGAGAGGAAGGGGGTGTGGAGCCTGCCTGCCTGCCCCATTTGGCTCTCACCCCAGGCACGTGTGACTTTGCCATTGTTTGAAGTCTTTTTTTTTCCCCCAGGATTTGTACCCCATGCTTAGTTCCTGCAGTTCAGCCACCAGGAATTAGGGCGTGGGCTGGCCGGGATCATTTAAATTTAAACTGATCATCTTCAAATATTTTTGTTTGTGTTCCCTCAAAAGAATTTTGATAAACCATGCCGCCTTGTGCATTATAAACCTAACGTCTAAAATAACTTTATGGTAACTTGAAAATGTTATTTGGAGAGAAAGAAAATAGTACATATTTTGTAAGATGAGATAAGGTGGAGATTGACTGTAGTTGAAATAAATATTATATGATATGGCTAGATAAAGTAGGTTTTTCACCACTTTATTTTGTAAAGCCCACAGAATCTAAAAGAAATCACATACATTTTCCCCTGGGAATTTTTTCTAGGGGACTCAGAATTTTGATGGTCCTGCAAAACACTCCATTCAAACAAATCAGGGCCACTAACCTATACAGCTTTGAGTGTTCAGAATTTAGGGGATCCCAGCATGGGCCAGAATATCCTGTTTTTAAAGTCAAGATTCATATTTAACAGAAAGATGTGTAAGTCAGGGAAGGACAGACAAGCCTGGGGGCTTAAGGAGCTTTATTACTCATTAAAGACAACTTCCTTCAAGCCAGTATTTTGATGTTGTGTGTTGTTTGCAGTCCTGGCAGCATGCACACCCCTGGGCAGTGCTCCTTGGGATGAGGCAAGCGCCTGTACGGTAGGGGCGGACAGCTAAGAAGGCAGGCTGGTTTGCAGTCAGATCAATTTTGGGAAGGGGAACTTGGGGCCATGGACAATCTGAACACTGCTTCCCTTAAAAACATTTGTGCCCTTGGAGCCATTAAAAGTCTCCATAGGGGCACCTAGGTGGCTCATTCGGTTAATCGTCCAACTCTTGATTTCGGCTCAGGTCATGATCTCAGCGTTGTAAGATCGAGCCCCATGTCAGGCTCCCCACTCAGCGCAGAGTCTTGAGCTTCTCTCTCTCCCTCTGGCCCTTCCCCTCCCCTGCTCGCGCACGTGCGCACTCTCTCAAATAAATAGATAAGATAAAATAAAATAAAATTTTAAAAAGTCTCCACAAACCCCTGGGGATAAGCACACTCAAGCCTGAAGACCGTCAGCTTAAAAAATCTGGGTGTTGCTTATCTCATAGAGGAGGAAGTCCAAAGGTTACAGAGATGGTTGATTGGTTCACTACCACCACCATTACGGACCCAGTTTATCTCATTTCCTGGTTCTGGAGAATTCTTGTGTGCAGCCTGAGCCTGATCCCTGGAGCACTCTGGCAGTGTTGGGCATCCTGGCCAGACAAGATGGTGTCTAAAGGAGTAGGAAGCCGGGCACCTGTCTCCAGAAACTGACTTAGGCCAGCCTATCTCCTAGAGATAAGTAACAAACTAATATGTTACGATGTAAAGTGCTCAAAAAAAAAAAAAATCACTTCCTGAACACTGAACAATTAACACGATGGCTAAAAAACAGCTTGCACAGCCTTCACATCTCCATTGCCCTCTGGTCAACAGCATCTTGAGCTTGCATCGCCTCTGTTGACCTCAGTCAACATTTTCATGTCCACACCTCGTTCCGACCTTCTACTGATTGTATTTAAAATGTAATCTTGAGACTTCCTGCTTATCATTTTGTTAAAATATGTTATATTGAGTTTTGAGAGCATACAGTTTTGTCATATAAAAATTAGATGAAAACGCATGAAGAATTATATACGTTCCACGAAGTTTGAATTAAAAACCCAAAAGACATTTTACTGGGAAAAAAATGTTATCCTGGAAGACATTCTTTGCAGTGGCCCCTGGCCCATCAGAAGCCCTCAGTATATGTTGGTGTTGAGTGAATTAGGTGGTGAGTGAATTAAGAGAAAGTACAGGGTAGTGATTGAATTGACAACTTTTTTTTTTTTAAGATTTTATTTATTTATTTGACAGAGAGAGACACAACGAGAGAGGGAACACAATCGGGGAGTGGGAGAGGGAGAAGCAGGCTTCCCGCGGAGCAGGGAGCCCGACATGGGGCTTGATCCCAGGACCCTGGGATCATGACCTGAGCCGAAGGCAGACGCTTAATGACTGAGCCACCCAGGCACCCCTGAATTGACAACTTTTTTTTTTTTTTTTTTAAGATTTTATTTATTTATTCATGAGAGACAGAGAGAGGGAGAGAGAGAGAGAGAGAAGCAGGCTCCCAAGGATCAGGGAGCCCGATACAGGACTCAATCCCAGAACCCTGGGATCCTGACCTGAGCCGAAGGCAGACGTTTAACCATCTGAGCCACCCAGGTGCCCCTGAATTGACAACTTTTAAGAGCCCTGGAACCAGACCTAAATTCTAATCCTACCTCTGCCACCTTTCAACTGTGTGTCCTTGACCAATTCATTTAACTTGTCTGAGCCTCAGTTAATCTAGTTAAAAGAGGATTAACTCAAAGGGTACTGAATCAATAAAGATAGCTTAGGTTCTGCTGCTGTAACAAATAACCCTAATATCTCAGTGGCTTAAAAGATGTCTCGTTAAGTCTCATTAATACCACATGTTCTTCATGGTTTGGTGGTGGTCTCCACTCTATATCATCTTCATTCGGGGACCCAGGTTCCACCATTTGGAACAGGTTCGTTTATGCAATAAGGGGAAGATAGGGGCTTGAACATCAGCTCTCAAATGATCCCACATGGAACTGACCCCCATTGCTTCTGCTCATGTTTCGTTGGCTAAAGCACATCTTATAGCCGTAGCCAACTTCAGGGTCATGAGGAAGTGCAGTTCTACTCTGTGCCTGAAAAGTGAATCAGAAATAATAGTAAGGGGGCGCCTGGGTGGCTCAGTCGTTAAGCGGCTGCCTTCAGCTCAGGTCATGATCCTGGGGTCCTGGGATCAGGTCCCACATTGGGCTCCCTGCTCCGTGGGGAGCCTGCTTGTCCCTCTCCCTCTGCCCCTGCTTGTGTTCCCTCTCTCGCTGTGTTTCTCTCTCTGTCAAATAAATAAATAAAATCTTTAAAAAAAAAATAATAGTAAGAATACTATCATCTACCACAATTGCCCTGAAGTTTAAATAAGGTAAATTGTATGAAACAGTCATCATTAAGTCACAGTAAAAGTAGGAAATGGAAGTGCTAGTTTGTCATGGTTGACAGTGATGATAGGAGAATAAGTGGTTACTACTTTCACCCTGCAAATTGCACTGAGGGCTTGGTGACTAAGGTGCCGGCCTAGGTTCCAGTCTCATTTCCCCTACTTGCTAACCCTGTTAATAAGAGTGGTTATAATAGTGAACTCCTGGGGATGTGGCGATTTGATGTTCATGTATGGAAGGGATCAGTCCAGAGCCTGAGCTGGACACAATCAAAAGTGGGTTGTTACTCAAAAATAATAAAATACCTGGGAGTAAGCTTCACCAAGGAAGTGAAAGACCCGTACTCTGAAAACTATAGAACACTGATGAAAGAAACTGAAGATGACACAAACAAATGGAAAGATATTCCATGCTCATGGATTGGGAGAACAGATATTGTTAAAATGTCCATGCTACCCAAAGCAATCAACAGAGTTCATGAAATCCCTGTCAAAATACCAATAGCAAAAAATAAAAAATATATCAATAGCATTTTTCACAGAACTAGAATAATCCTAAAATTTGTGTGGAACCACAAAACACCCAGAATAGCCAATGCAATCCTGAAAAAGAAGAACAAAGCTAGAGGCATCACAGTTCCAGAGTTCAAGTTATATTAGAAAGCTGTAGTAATCAGAACAGTATGGTACTGGCACAAAAAGAGACACATAGGTCAATGGAACAGAGTAGAGAGCCCAGAAATAAACCCACAATTATATGGCCAATTAATCTTTGACAAAGGAAGGAAGAATATACAATGAGAAAAAGATAGTCTCTTCAACAAATGGTGTTGGGAAAACTGGACAGCTACATACAAAAGAAAGAAGTTGGACTACTTCCTTACACCACACACAAAAATAAACTCAAAATGGATTAAAGACTTAAATGTGAAACTTGAAACCATAAACATTCTAGAAGGGAACACAAACAGTAATTTCTCTGACATTGGCCATAGCAACATTTTTCTAGATATTTCTCCTAAGAGAAACAAAAGCAAAAATAAGCTATTGGGACTATGTCAAAATAAAAAGCTTCAGCACAGCAAAGGAAACAATCAACTAAATGACAACCTACTGAATGGGAGAAGTTATTTGCAAAGGACATATCCAATAAAGGGTTAGTACCCAGAATACATAAAGAATTTCTACAGCTTAACACCAAAAAAATAAATAGTCCAATTACAAAATGGGTAGGAGACATGAAAAAACATTTCTCCAAAGACATACAAATGGCCAACAGATGCATGAAAAGATTTTCAACATCACTGTTCAGGGAAATGTGAATCAAAACCACAATGAGATATCACCTTATACCTGTCAACAATACAAGAAACAACAGGTGTTGGCAAGGATGTGGAGAAAAAGGAACCCTTGTACACTGTTGGTAGAAAGCAAACTGGTGCAGCCACTGTGGAAGGCAGTATGGAGATTCCTCAAAAAATTAAAAATAGAATTATCATAGCATCCAGTAATTCCACTACTGGATATTTACCTGAAGAATATAAAAAACACTAATTCGAAAAGGTATATGCACCCCTATGTTTATTGCTGCATTATTTACAGCAGTCACATTATGGATGTGGTACACACACACGCACACTGGAATATTAGCCATAAAAAAGAATGAAATCTTACCATTTGCAGCAACGTGGATGGATCTAGAAATTATACCACTAAGTGAAATAAGTTAGAGAAAGACAAATACCATATGCTTTCACTTATGTGGAATTTAAGAAATAAAAGAAACAAAGAAGGACAAACAAAAAAACCCAGACTCTTAACTGTAGAGAACAAATTGATGGTTGCCAGAGGGAAAAATGGGGGGGGGGGCGTGAAATAGGTAAATGGGATTAGAGCACACTTATCATGATGAGCACTGAGTAATGCATCTTGCTGAATCATTGTATTGTACACCTGTAACTAATATAACAATGTTAATTATATGGGAATTAAAAAATTAAATTAATAAACAAAAATACCTTTGCCTAGGGAAAAAAACAGTGGGTTGTTGCTCTTGTCACCAATATTGCTTCACTAGGTGGCCCTGAAATAACCTACATCAAGTAAATTTAAAATTACTTATCACTTCTCTCTTGCTTCTTTCCCTCCATACTCCATCTACTCTCCACACATACCCTACAGATTTTGATGTGTTATTTCTCATGAGTCCTTCATTTCTAAATGATTTGCAATTTTTTAAACTTTTTTTTTTTTTTTTTTTTAGAGGTGGGGAGAGGAGCAGAGGGAGAGGGAGACCGAGAATCTCAAGCAGGCTCCACACCCAGCATGGAGCCCAACTCAGGGCTCCATCCTACCACCCTGAGATCTTGACCTGAGCCGAATCAAGAGTCGGACCCTAAACCGACTGAGCCACCCAGGTGCCCCAACTTTTTTTTTTTTTTAATGTAAGCTCTACACCCAGTGTGGGGCTTGAACTCACAACCCCAAGATCAAGAGTTGTATGTATTACTAACCAAACCAGCCAGGTGCCCCTAAATGATTTGCAATTTTTAAACATCTTTCTTGAGGTGTAGGACTTTTTGCATCTGGCTTCTGTCACTTCGCATAATGTTTTTGAGATTTTCCATGTTGCAGCATATATCAGTATTTCATTCCTTTTTATTTCTGAGTAATAAATACCTATTGTATAGGTATGTCACACTTTGTTTATCCCTTCACCAGTTGATGGATATTTGGATTGTGTCTAGTGCTGGGCTATTATGAGTAATACAGTTATGAACATTTAGGTACAAGTGTTTGTGTGGATATATTTTCGTTTCCACCTAGGAATAGAATTGCTGGGTCATTTGGTAACTCTGCTGTTTAACTTTTATTTAAAAGACTGCTGTTTAACTTTTATTTATTTTATTTCTAAAGTGAAATAAGTCCATTTTATAGTGGACTACTAGCAATGTATTGAAGATTCTAGTTTTCCCGTATTCTCACCAACACTTGTACTTTTTTTTTTTAAGATTTTATTTATTTATTTGACACAGAGAGAGAGAGAGCACAAGAAGGGGGAGTGGGAGAGGGAGAAGCAGGCTTCCCGGGAGTCCAATGTGGGGCTGTATCCCAGGACCCTGGGATCATGACCTGAGCCAAAGGCAGATGCTTAACCGACTGAGCCACCCAGGCGCCCTTCACCAACACTTGTTCTTATAGCCATCCTGGTGGATGTACAGTGATGTCTTACTGTGGTTTTGATTAACATTTCCCTGAGGGCTAATGATGTTGATCATCCTTTTTTATGCTTATTGGCCATATGTATGTCTTTGATGAAACGTCTCTTTGAATCTTTTCATTTCTTTTTTTTTTTTTTAAAGATTTTATTTATTTATTTGACAGAGAGAGACACAGCTAGAGAGGGAACACAAGCAGGGGGAGTGGGAGAGGGAGAAGCAGGCCTCCCGGCGAGCAGGGAGCCCGATGCAGGGCTCGATCCCAGCACCCTGGGATCATGACCTGAGCCGAAGGCAGACGCTTAATGACTGAGCCACCCAGGCGCCCCTGAATCTTTTCATTTCTTATTGAGTTGTAAGAAGTCTTCTTATGTTCTAGATAAGTCATTCATAAAATATGTAATTTGCAAATATTTATCCTAGTCTGTGACTTTCATTTTCTTTCTTTTTTATCTGGCTGCTTGGAGTTTATTTTCCACCTGGTGCAAGGCACACATTACAGGTTGTCAGGAAGGCTCACGTGTGGCTTGGATAGTAACAAGTGGGGTTCTCTTCCTTTTTGGTGTTCTACTGCTTTGATATAAAAGAACCCAACTGCTTCTGTTTGCTGTGGCCTGTCTAGTCTAACTGGGTGGGGCAGGGAGGGGCCCTGACAAACCTAGTGCCTCCTGAAGTCTGGTGGCTGGTGGTGGCCACTCAGGACTGGGGGCTGGTGTTGGCTTTGCCAGGCTGGCCACCAGGCTGCTTCCCCATGGCCAAGCCAAGTCACAGGTGATGGTGCCGCTTGAGGCCTGGGGAGATTCCAAGAATTCTGGGGACTCTCAACACTGTGGCCACAAGCCAAAGAGTGGACTTCCCGAGAAAGAAGCTTGCCCACCAGTGACCTGAGTGGGCCCTGGGGAGTGGTTTTGTACTCGAAGTTCATTGGTTTCCTTGAATAAGTGTTTCTCAGGTTCTTGTATGCCTTTGATTTCTAGAATCCTCAAATGGTTGTATTTTACAGTTTTGTTAGGTTTCATTGTTGGTTTTTAGAAGAAAGAATTTTCTGAGCTCCTCATTTCACCATTCCAGAGGTCTGATTGGCAGTTTTGACTTTGATTTCCTCTTTAAGACATACAAAGAAGTATTTACAAATTTCAAATACATAACCCTGGCTGCACATTGTGATCCATTGGGGAACTTTTAAATTTTTTTGTTTGTTTTTTACATTTTGCTTTTTCTTTTATTTCTTTTTTAAAGATTTTATTTATTTATTAGCAAGAGAGAGAGAGCACGAGTAGGGGGGAGAGGCAGAGGCAGATAGAGTAGACTCCCCACTGAACAGGGATCCTGATGTGGGGCTCGATCCCAGGACCCTGGGATCATGACCTGAGCCAAAGGCAGATGCTTAACCGACTGAGCCACCCAGCACCCCCATTTTACTTTTCCTTATGAATAGTTGCAAACATAAGAAATAGAGCGTATGTTACCTAGTTGTGACCACTCTTGTCTCATTTATATTCTGACTTTGCCCTCCCCCTGCCCATTATTTTGAAGCAGACACGATATACATCATATCCTTTTGTCCACCAAGATTTCAGCATGTAGTTCTAAAAGGAGAAGATCTCTTTTTTTTTTTTTTAGATTTTTTTTTTTTTATTTGACAGAGAGAGACACAGCGAGAGAGGGAACACAAGCAGGGGGAGCGGGAGAGGGAGAAGCAGGCTTCCCGCCGAGCAGGGAGCCCGATATGGGGCTCGATCCCAGGACCCTGGGATCATGACCTGAGCCGAAGGCAGACGCTTAACGACTGAGCCACCCAGGCACCCCAGAAGATCTCTTTTTAAAACATAACCACAATACAATTATTACAGCTAAAACAATGAGTAGTAATTCCTGAGTATCATCAAGTAGACTTGGGGAACTTTGAAAAATAAGCTGCCCAGTCCAATGAGATCAGACTTGGGGTGGGAGGGGTGGGGGCAGGGTGGAATCCAGGCATCAGAGTAGATTAAACTCTCCAGGGAATTGTGACATGCAGCAAAGGTTGAGAACCATTCTGTTAGATTTCTCTGTCCCTTTCCAAAATTGTCCTTCCTTTCCAGTTTAAATGTATTAGAGTCAGAGTATTATGATAGGAAAAATTCTCTTTTAAGGGGGAATTGGAGGTTTTTTTTTTTTTTTCTTTTCCTAACATAGAATCAGTTTTGATGAGGGGCACCTGGGTGGCTCAGTCCTTAAGCGTGTGCCTTCGGCTCAGGTCATGATCCCAAGGGTCCTGGGATCGAGCCCCGCATCAGGCTCCCTGCACCGCGGGAAGCCTGCTTCTCCCTCTCCCATTCCCCCTGCTTGTGTTCCCTCTCTTCCTGTGTCTCTCTCTGTCAAATAAATAAATAAAATCTTAAAAAAAAAAAAAACAGTTTTGATGAACATACAATGGATATTTTATAAAGACTGAATCTCATCTGTATTCTGGTTCAAAGAGCTTTATATAAACCTTTAAAACCAAGTTGCTGGGTTTGTGTTACTTGAATTTCTCTAGCCTTATTTTTGGCCAACTTTATCTGTTACTCTCCTAAAAGAAGTGTGTTCTCACAGTGATTATGATTTTGTCAGTTCTTATATTTCTGAATGTTTTAAACATTTAGATTCCTATTTCCTTCATAACTTTTTGCCATGTAAAATGAAGGAAAACCGCAGCAGACTGTCTTCCCCACCCCCCCACCCCACTTTTGCTTTTTCCAAACCTTAGTTGCACTTGGAATGTTTTCTGATGTTGGTGTCATCCGCTGTGTTGGGTGACATCAAATGCCATTTTAGCCTTTCTGTCATAGGCCCCCGTCTGTGCAGGGTTTAAGTTAGGGACCCAGCCTTCAGCTCTGTCTTCAGGATATCAGGATGTTGTCAGCTCCTGCCCACCTCCAAAGCACCTGCTGCATTTCTGAGGGTTGTGTATGGTAGGCACTTTGAGGAAATGTGCACATTAGGAGCAGCAGGCTTTGATTTAGCACATGAGTTCCTGTGTCCCTGGCGTGTGCTGGGCTAGTTCCCCACCCACTCTGTTAGTACCATTTGGTCTAGACACAGAGTCCCCCCACTCCCCTGCTGTGTGATACATGGCTCACTGTTTTTCCCAAAAGAAGTGCTAATAATTCGTTTTCAGTTCCTCTTGGATTTTAATGCTATCCACAGCAGCCTTGGTCCAGAAACACTGATCTGTTTGAAGAAAAGTTCCTTGGGAGGGAGAATCAGCATCGCAGGGCGCTGGCAGGCTCTGCCCTTCCCCGCTTCTCACGGTGGTCCTGGGCCTCAGCCAGACACATGTACCACCTGCTTGGGCTCAGCGAGGGATACCTTGCAGCGACTTGCTTATGATGGCAAGGACAGGTTTGGACAGAGCTCCCTTTCCTCAAGGGAGAGTTAGGGGGCCTTGCTTCGTGGGGGCTGGTGGGATGTCATGTGACCAACGTGGAGTGGTGGGCGGTGGACTCCTGATCTGGGATTCAGGAGCATTCCTGTGTCCTCTGGATGGCTTCTGCCACGCTGCGTTGCCCATCAGGGGCCAGCTCTGTTCTCCAGTCGGCTGCAGGAGGAAGAGGCTGGATCGTGTCAGGCCAGCCATTTGGGGTAGGGAGGTGATTTTGATTGGCCTCCATCCTCCCCTCCAGTGGGTTCTTCTGCTCAGATTACCGTCCAGGATTGTCTGGCTTCTGTGCCGCCTCCAGAGGCCTGCTCCTCTGCAGCCATTCTTCGTTTGTGCTCCTCGCCTGCTGGGCCGAGGGGGAGGGGCCGGGCAGATGTCAGTCATGCAGATGGAAAACGGGGGCACAGGGAGGGCTCAGGACTTTTCTAGATCCCACGGTTGAGGGCAGAGCAGTTCCCGCAAGGCCAGAAGCACAGCACAGTGGTTGGAAACATGGCTTCTCAAGGTGGGCAGACCCAGTGCTTAGACTGCTGACTGGGGAATTTGGTGCAGGTTACCATGCCCTTCTGGGCCTCAGTTTCCTCTGCAGTTTTGTTTGCTAGGGCTGCCATAACCAAGTACTACAGACTGGGTGGCTTAAATAGCAGAAATGTGTTGTCCCGTAGTTCGAGAGGCTGGAGGTCCAAGATCAGGGTTTCAACAGAGTTGACTCCTTTTGAGGTCCGCAAGGAAGAATTGGTTCCACACCTTACTGCTAGCTTCTGCTGGTTTGCTGATTGTATTTGACATTCCTTGGCTTCTGCTGCATCACCTTAATCTTTGCCTTCATCTTCCCATGGCGTTCTCCCTGTGTGTATGTCCATGTCTAGATTTGCCCTTCTTATAAGAACACCAGACATATTGGATGAGAGACCCACCCTAGTCCAGTGTATCTTCACTCTAACTTACCTAACTACAGCTGCAGCTGCCCCAGCTCCAAATATGATCAGATTCGAAAGTACTGGAGGTTAAGACTTCAACATACACATTTTGGGGGAGCCCAATTCAACCTATAACAGAAAAAAGTAGCATTGATAATACCGCCCATGCATTGGGGTTGTTAGGTTATTAGTTCACACCAGTAAAGCACTCAGCTCAGTTCCTGTCACGTAGTAATTGCTCAGTAATGTTAGTCTTGTGAAGGGGCTTTGATGAGCTCCTCTCTCAATGGGACTGTTGCAGTCGCCTCCGGATGGACCCGCTGCTTCTATCCCTGCCTCTTCCATTCCATTCTCCAGAGATAGAAATGAAGTCATGTCAGACCCCGAATGTAAACACTTCAATGATTTCCCGTTTCTAGCAGTCGGGATCTTCGGGCTGCTAGTAACAGAAAACCCAACCGAAACTGGTTTAAGGACATTGAGAGATTATTGGCTTAACATAATTGAAGTCCAGGGGGTAATCTGCTTTAGGTGCCGCTTGATCCAGAGCTCAAATAACGTTATTACCAATACTGAGGTTTTTCTTCTTGATCTCTCAGTTGGTTCTTAGGAGCTGTTTTTACTGGTAACACTTATGACACCAAATGTATGGGGTTTTTTCTCATACCGACCGTTTCTCCAACTCCCCAGATGCTAACCGGGTGTGTTACCATTCTGTTCAATTCTGACACACACTGCCCGGACTTAGCACAGAGCCCGGAAGTTAAGGGCTCAGCCCCACTGCAGACACCGGGAGCAAATCCCAGATTGCTACCCATACCTCTGACCAACAGGCTATAAATTGGGGGTTCCAGTGACCCTCATCTCGGATCTGTTGATCTGCTGCTAGAATGTCTCACAGAACTTAGGAAGACACTTTCCTTACATTTACTGCTTTATTAGAAAGGATTTGACTCAGGAACAGCCAGATGGAAGAGATGCATAGGACAGTGTAGGGGAAGAGGCACAGAGCTTCCATGACCTTTCCACGCACACCGCCGCCATGCTCCCCAACCTGGGAGTTCTCCAGCCCTGTTGTTGAGGGGTTTTTATGGGGATTTCGTTATGCAGGCATGATTGATTAAATCACTGGCCGGTGATAATTAGCTTCCTCTCCAGCCCCTCTCCCTTCCTGTAGGTTGAGGGGTGGGACTGCCAGTTCTAACCCTTTTATCACAACTTGCTGTTTCTGGTGACCAGCCCCCACCCTGAAGCTATTTGGGGGCCTCTCAGCCAGGAGTCGCTTTATTAGCATAGACTCAGGTTGCAAGGGGCTTGTTTGTTAAGAATAACACAAGATGTTCCTATCACCCCTGTCATTCAAAAAATCACAAGGGTTTTAGAAGCTCTGTGTCAGCAACCAGGGACAAAGGGCAACCATATATTTATCACAGTTTCATTCTCAAGTTGGTTGTTCTCTGATAGTTATAATTGCAACAAACCCCAGCCTTGAATTATGAGGCATAAGTCCAGTAGAAAAAGAGGGCAAAAGACCTTTTTTGTGGGACCCTTTTCTACAAAAGTTCTGAAACGTACTGTGAGCCCGCTTAGGTCATGTGCCACAAGTATTACCATCATGATGACCAGGGGCGGGCAGGATGCCTTGATGGGCTTTGTTAGGCCTGGGTCAGGGCCGGAGCCTCCTGGCTGTGTCATGGCCTGAAGGGGGGAGGGGGGCGTCTGGGCTCCAAGGGAAAATAGGGTGCTTTGTGGGGAAATGTCCTTGTCGTGGTATACCGCACCATGATTGCAGCCCCTGCCAGTCTCGCTCACGGCTCACCAGCCAGGCTTTGGTGTAGCTTCTCAAAGAAGCCAAGCTGTTTTCCTACCCCAGAGCCTTTGTACGTGTTCTCCTTTGTCCTTAAAATGCTTTTTCTGTTGACTCTTCACCTGGCCTTGTCCTTCTCATCCTTCAGACCTCAGCTTAAATGTCAGGTCTTCCAAGAGGCCCTCCCAGACCATCCTGAATCTAAACTAGGCCCCACCCCCGCCACGGGGCACCTGGGTGGCTCAGTCGTTAAGCGTCTGCCTTCGGCTCAGGTCATGATCCCAGGGTCCTGGGATCGAGCCCCGCATCGGGCTCCATGCTCCGCAGGAAGTCTGCTTCTCCCTCTCTCACTCCCACTGCTTGTGTTCTCTCTCTCACTGTGTCTCTCTCTGTCAAATAAATAAATAAAATCTTAAAAAAAAAATAAAATAAAATAAACTAGGGCCCCTGTTCTTCTCACCCAGCAAACCATCAGAGCAGTTGTCATATTTAATTACATGTTATGTTTACATGTTTCATGTCCTGTCTTCCCCACAAGAAGGCCAAGCCCAGGCCTATTTATAGTTCCTCCCATTGCATCCCCAGTACATACTAGGTGCTCCAAAAAAAAAAAAAAATCTTTATTAAATGAATGTGGTTGAATTGGAATGGTTTACTCATTTAAAATTATGGCTAGCCTGTCATTGAACTGGAGCAGGGAATAATGACTAGCTGGAAGTATTAAAAACCCTGGCAGTGAAATTTCAAAGGGAAAGTTTTATTCGTTGATGAACTGAAATGCGTGCTTCAGCCATATTTTTGTAGGCCTGTTGGCATTAATGATGCCCAGACCCTCCTTTTAGAGTGTTGGGCCAGCTGACATCTACATCTCCTAACACTAAAAACTTCACCATGTTAACTGGAGTATGACAATTAACAACGTTTTTAATTAGCCTGTTAGTCATCTTGTATCTGAGGAGGCCGGGGAGTGGAGAGCTAAGGCCAAGTGTTTTAACACGTGGCTTTCCGAATACCTCCAAGGAACCACGCTGCTGAGACTTCAGAATCTCTGCAGTCCATCAGGGATGGAAGCCTTGTTCCAGGTCGCTCTCTTCTCTCCTAAAGCCACAGTTAGCCTCTTAGTGCAGAGCAAAGTGGTCACCAAACTGGCCTAATGGTGAAGGTGGCTGAATTTTCTTCTCTGGCAGAAGGCAGGCTTGGGGACACTCGAGGATGTGGGGGTGCATCTTGTGGAAGAATTAACTTTGGCAGCCATCAGGTCAAGCAAAAAGGCTGTGAAATGAGATCACCTTTAACCTTTCCTTAAGATGTTGAGGATTCGTTGACTCTGGGTTTGGTTGCTGTAACAGACCCAGAATAGCAGTGGTGTAAATGAGAGAGCGGTTGATTTGTCTCTCATGAAACAGTTTGAGAGTGAGCAGCTCAGGGCTGACGAGGCAGCTCCACGGTGTTGGGGGCCTGCCAGTTTGTTGCTCCCAATTCCTGGGATGTTGCCCTCATCTGCATGGTCCAGAACAACTCCCCACCATCATGCACATTCCAGCCCGTGAGAAGGGAAGATGTGAAAGAGGACAGTGAAATTTCCTGCCTTCTTCTTAAGGCAGGAAAATTTTTTTTGACTTAAAATTCATATAAAATTTACCCTTTTAAGTGTACGATTCAGTGGTTCTTAGTGTATTCACAGGGTTGTGCACTATCATCGTAATCTAATTGCAGAACATTTCTCTGACCCCAAAAAGAAACCCAGAACTTATTCACTCCCTCTTTCCCCCTCCTCCCAACCCCTGGCAACCACTAATCTACTTTCTGTCTCTATGGATTTGCCTGTTCTAGACATTTCATGTAAATTGAATAATGCAATATAGGGCCTTTTGTGCCTGGCTTCTTTCACTCAGCATAATGATGGCCAGTACTTAATTTCTTTCTGTGGCTGGACATTCTTTTGTATGGGTGTACCACATTTTGCTTATCCATTCATCAGTTGATGGACCTTTGGATTATTTCCACTTTTTGGCTATTCTGAATGCAGTGTGAACGTTCATTTATGTACAGATTTTTCTGTGAACATATCTTTCAGTTTTCATGGATATATGCCTAAGAGTAGAATTGATGGGCCATGTTTTAACTATGTTTTAACTTCCTGAAGAACAGGCAGAGGTTCTTAACATTGGTGTGCCATAGACTTTTGGATATCTACTTCTCAAAATCTTGTTTTTGAATTCATAAAACACCTGGGATTACAAATAAACCAATTTTGTTGAAATGGTTATTGAGATGTGAAGATAACAAATCTGTGAACTAGTATGGCAAAATCCAGTGATGGGTCTAATAACTACATGATTTCAAAGTACTAAAGGGCATGAATGTTATTTTGAGATGTGTGTAAGAACTAACATGATTTTAAAAAAATACCTGTGATCTCTATTGGTGACAGATTCACCCTTTGTGAAAACTACGGTGGTTTGCCTGCGTTCATGGTTGAAGGAAATGCTGAATTTCAGTTAACGGCTAGTGAAAATAGGTCTTTTTTCCCCACTCTAAATTACCGGAGCTCCTGAGTTCTATCACACTTCAAAGGGGTGACCCAGAAGTCACATACACCTTTTCTGCTCCCATCTCATTGGTCTGAATTTAGTCAGGTGACCACAGCATGCTGCAAGGGACGCTGGGAATTGTAGTCTTCATTCAGCTCAGGCATGTGCCTGGCTAAATGTAGGAGTTCAGTTGTTAAAGGAAAAGGGAGAATGGGTATTGGGAGAGAAGAAGTCAATATGGCACTATACCCCATACAACCAGTTTCTTTCCTGGGTTCAAAACATGTGTTCTTCTGAGAAGCACCTGCCAAAGGGGTTTGCCCTTTAGAGGCCATGTTGTATGAACAATGTGCTTCTTTTTTTTTTTTTTAAGATTTTATTTATTTGAAGCAGAGAGAGCTTGCACGAGTGGGGGGGGGGCAGAAGGAGAGAGAGAAGCAGACTTCCTGCTGAGCAGGGAGCCCCACGCAGGGCTCAATCTCAGGACCCTGAGATCATGACTGGAGCTGAAGGCAGATGCCCAACCGACTGAGCCACCCAGGCGCCCCTACAGTGTGCTTCTTGAGGACACTAGATGCTACTCAGAGTGGTGATCTGCTCTGTGATGAACTGAGCCTGCCTGAGGGAATAGCATATGCTTGACTCTCATCTCACATTCATACCACGGCAAATGCTCATGAAGTGGAATGGCGGACATCTGTGCTATTTAAATTATTTGTCCTTTGGGGGGAAGTGGGAGGTTTGAGGGGGGTCAGGTGCATTCATTGAGTATGTTGAGGTAAACATCTGATGCAACCACTTTGTACCTTTTTACTGCACCAGAAGATGTGTGGTTGGCTTCTCAAATGACTGGATGTTGGTGTTATATTGAAATGCTTGATTCGAAGTGTCTGAGCTCCTCTTGGATCACCCAAGGAAGATGAGGGACTGATTTATTGTCTCAGAACCCAAGAAGGTCAGTAACAAAGCTTAGGTGTCAGGGGTAGGAAATTGCAAGACGTGTATGGCCCATTGGCAACGTGACCTCCCCATGGTCTTGCTTGTGGGGGTTGAAGAGCAGTGATACCACGCATAATAATGGTAACAGCTGGTCTTTATTGATTGCTTACTGTGCGCCTGGCAGTGTGCATGGATGAACTCACTTCACAGCCTCGTGATCTGGATCCTGCCGTGTCCCCATTTTCCTGATGCATGGGGTTAATCGACCCACTCAAGATCATATGTTTGTTTATTTGTGGCAGAGGTGGGATTTGAACCCAGAGGGGCCACTTCTGGCCTGTGCTTTTCATTAACCTTAAGAGGAAGGTGAGGGAGGAAGGTAAAGTGCAGGAGTTAGAAGGCTTGAATTTCTGGACAGAGAAATTTGTGTTCACTTTCATGCTTTTGCTTCCCCGGTACTTATTTTTAACGATGACTTTCAAGTTTCTGTAATTGTGCCATCACAGACCCCCTCCCTCTGTTCTTGCACCCAGTGGTACGTGCCCCCTTCCTTCGCACCACCAAGTAAATGCTCACGTTGACTACCGATCCCTTTCTCCCTTGATTCTAGGCCAGCCCTCAGCCTGGTTTCAGGTTTTAAGAGCCAGTATTTAGCTGGCCTAGTTTTAAACATGAATTTTAAAAAAGTTGATTTGTTACTCAGCAAATATTTACAGTGCCCACAAGGTGCCAGATCTGGGCCACCAGACACAGGTATATCATTAAGCACGCCCCTTGCCTTCATGGAGTTGACGATCTGGAGGGGACGCAGGGATTCAGACACTCAGCAAATAACTTCACCAACATGGATTGCCACTGTGATCAATACCATACAGGGAAAATACAGGGAGCTTGGAGAGCAGATTACCCTGTGGAAGAGAAGGCCTGACCCAGGGGTCCTGGGAGCTGGTGAGGGGGGGCTTCCTGAGGAAGCCCTGAGGCCTAATGGCGGCAAGAGGGCAGCATCTGGGCAGAGGGGAAGCAGACCACCTCCAGGGTGAAGTTGAAAGCCCTAGGTACTGGTCAGAACCCCCCATTCCCAGTGGACTCTGAGGACACCACCTGACATCAAGGCTGCCTCACCTGCTACCAAGTCTGTTTCCTCATCTTTAAGATGGGTGCAACACTGGTCATGGTGCCCACTTCACTGGTGGCCGTGAGGGTTAAATGAGTACTATACATGAGACCTCTAGAACTCTCTCTGGCATGGAGCAAGGGCTCTATGGGTATTAGTAAGTAACTAAGCCTTTTATATTGTGGGACTTAAAACCGCTAGTAGAAAACTGGAATCCAAGTTAGGAAAGGGCTTGACGGGCTGCCAGATGGGGGAACCTGGTGTGGGGGTCAAGGGTGCAACCATTGGATACTACGCCCCCGGGAGGCATGCAGAGCTGTGCAGGGTGGTTTGGTCTCACAGTGGCCTGGAGGCCAAGAATGCTAAACTTCCTGCAATGCAGAAGATTGGTGTTGTGACAAGGGAATGTTCCACCCAAAGCGCCAGCAGTAGCTCCTCGGGGCGGCATCTGCTAATGTACATCCTTGGCTTTCCCTCGTGCTCCTGGTGGATTTCCTTCCCCAGGTGGAAAGATGGCTGCTTTTGCAGGTGTGGGCTGCCCCCAGATGCCCTGACCACCACCTCCCCCTCCTGAAATGTTCACAAGCTGCCCCTGCCCTGCAGCACTTGGGAGCACTGCTGGCCCTTGGGCAGAAGGGGTGAAACCAAGTAAGTAGTCCTGGTTTATTAGTTTGGGCTCTTGGGTTGCAAGCAACAGAAACCAGCTGAACACCTGCAGTAAAAGTGAGACCTGGGTCAAGCAGCTCTGGGGCATCTTGAGGGCCATGTTCAGGGCTCTCCTGGCAGAGGAGGGGGCACTGAGGTGGCAGGAAGGCCCGTGACTGTCGCTGGCCTCCAGGGCGTGATTCCCAGCCTCACCGCCACTTTATAAGTTTTCCAGGCTTCCTGGCCTCGGTGTGTCAGCTGTAAGACAGGGATAGATAGGAGGGTTGCTGCAGGAGCCGACAAGCTGAAACTTGGGACCTTTAAAACAGTGCCTAGTACAGAACATGTGACTAGATAAGTATTAGCCACTACTTTTATTGCTATTACCATTATTGGGTTATTTGTGACATTATTATATTATTAGCATTAGCACTGTCTTTATGGGCAGCTTGGAATTCAAATTCCTGAGGAAGAGCAGCTGATTGGCCCAGCTTGGATCACATGGCTGGGTGGGGCCTGTGATTGGCCAGGCCTCCTCCAGCCCCCTCAGCTAGGAGGCACTGGGGAGGACCAGTAGTCCCCAGAAAAAGTGGGCAGCTATCACGAGAAGTTAGGGCAGAGACACCAGTCAGGCCCCAACTCCACATGTCCTCCGTGCTCAGTCATTTGACCTAATAAATTGACCTAATAAATACCGGTTATTTGCCTGCTTTGCAAGAGGAGACCGAGAAATGCAATGTATCTTCCTGACCGGTCTCAAAGTTGAGAGGGAAACAGCTGGAGAATGAGGATCCTGGTTAAGTCAAGTGCCTGAAACAATGCTTCGCCTTTAGGATGTCGGTAAATATTTCTTGAATGAGTCAACACGCAGGGAGATGCAAGAGGTTTATGGGAGCACACAACCAGAGCCGCTACTCTCTGGTCCCACCAGTGATTGCGGAAGAAGCTCGTGGTTGCACCTGCAGCCTCTAGGTGAGGTGCAGAGGGCCGTATGCCTGCATCTGCCTGCACACAGTAGGTGTTTAATAAGTGGCCGCCTTATGATCTCCTGGGTGCATAGCCCTGCAGTCTGCCGCGTGTGACAGTCGGGGGCAGACCCAGAGGTGGGGAGCTGGCTGCCTTCTCCACGGAACAGGATGTGCAGACGTGGCTCCAGGACGCATCTCTGTGGAATGCGGTTGCTAATACCAATGAGCTTCCTCACGTCACAAGGCATCTATTATGTGAACAGTTGGATGACTCGCTGTGGGACTGGGCGGGCTCTCAAGGGGAAATTCATAGCCACAGTCATGCTTCAGGCTTCCCTTCGGAGAAGGCCTTTTCTCCACAAAAGACTCTTAATAAGGAAGATAATAATAGCCCGCACTGCCAGGTGCCTGACACCGTGCAAAAGGATTAACCCACGGAATCCTCCCAACATTCCATGAGGCCCGTATTAACATTAGCCCCGTGGTGCGGAGGCTCAGGGAGGAAAAATAACTTGCCTTTTGGGTTCCCAGCAAGTGAGGAAGAGAGCTGGGATTCTGGCCATGGTCTCTCACTCCAGAGCTTAAGCTCTTCACCCCATACACAGTCTCATTTCTCTCTGTAGTACTGACTTTAAAACGGTCTTTTATTCATTTGCACATGGTACGTTATTTAAAAATAAAGTCAACTTTCTTCCTTCCCCTGAACCCTCCACTGTGTCCCGCCTCCTTTCAGAAATTCTCGGTGTATGTACACCTGCTATATGAATGATAGTCATACTCTTGGTCCACACCAAGGGCAGCGGACTACAGCCCATGGGCCATATTTGGCCCACTGCCTGTTTTTATATCACCCGGGCTCTTACCTTTTTACATTTTAAGGTTGAGAAAAAAATCAAAAGAACCTCTCCCGACAGGAGAAATGACATGACCTTTGGGTCGCACATCCACGAATAAAGTTTGGAGCACAGCCATGCTCACCCGGTTAGGTGTTGTCCGTGGCTGCGTCCACGCTGTCTCAGCAGAGTGGAGTCGTTGCAACAGAGACCATAGAGCCCCCAAACTGAGAAGTATTTAGTACGTGGCCCTTTGCAGAAAAGGTTTGCCGATCCTTGCACGACACAGTTTCCTTCAACAGCGTGTCTTAGAGCACTTTTCTTGCAAGGTGGCTGTGCTCCCTTCCTCCTTACCCATTTATTTCATAGAAAACAGCCGGGCCGCAAGCTGTGGGCCGGGCCCAGGTGTGTGGCTGGAGGTGGGCCGGTTCATGCCTCCGCGTGCGCTCACTCGAAGCGTTTCTTGGGCACCAGCTGCGTGGCAGGCCCCCGGCTGGCAGCCACAGCAGGTCTAGGCCTGCCCTCAGGAACCCACAGCCTGCCGGGGGAGTCAGTCATTATCAGGCAGTCCCACCCAAGAACGTATTCAGGTGCCTTCTCTCACTCTCTGCCCATTACTCCTGCTTTGTTTTTATTTGTGACCCTTTTAAAAAAATTAGGTCATGCATTTATATGCTTTGGGAAAAGTCAATTTGTGTGTATGTAGACATACACCTGACAGGTCTTTCTCTGCTACTCCCTTTCCTGCCTACCTTGTTCCTCCACCCCTTAAGCAACCATTTGTATTAGTTTTTTACATACCCTTTTAAAGTTTTCTTAAGCAAATACGCATATCTGTTTTTATCTTCCCTTCCTTATGCAAAATGTAGCATACACCCTATCCTACACTTTGCTTTTTTTTTTTGAGATCTCTCTTTATCCAGCCCAGCGGTTGAACACTGAAGAATGGGTAGGAGTTAATTAGGGGAAAGAGAAAGGTGTGTAATAAGGAAGAGCATTGCAGGCAGAGAAAATAACCTGAACAGCATGTATGGAGGTCCTGGGGAGCTTGGCTCCCTTCAGGGTCGAGGGAAGGCCTGCGAGGCTAAAGTAAAGGAGGAGGGGCCTGTTCTGGCTGCCAGGGCCTGAAGGCCAAGGGAGGGACCATGGCCTTGATTGTAGGAGCACCTGGGTGTGGAGTTCTGCTCTGTTTCCTTCCATGCCCTGCTTTTCTCTGTGGCCAAGTGCATATGGCCTTTATCACGTGTGGCGAAGGAGAGGCCAAGAATGTCCTTGAGAGCAGGTTATTGACTGTGGTTAATAATGAAAGAAAATTTCTCTTTTGAGCTCTTCCCAGGAGGTGTGATCTAGTGTCCAGGGGTTTGCAGGCCGATACCTCCGGCCTCCACGGTCCTTACCAACCATGTGACACAGGGCAAGTCCATCACCGCTCTTCTTTTCAATATACACAGTCACGGTGCCAGCTACAGGGGGTTTTGTTTTTGTCTTTTTATTTTTTATTTATTTTTTTGCTACAGGGGTTTTTGGAGGTGAACACACACTGTGCTCAGTTCCAAGGTAGCCACACAGTAAAGCGCTCAGTGTGGCGGTGATGGCTTCTATTTATTTTCACAGGCCTGGCTCGGGCTCATTCTTTGTTAGCGTAGCTCACAGTGAAGACTTCTGATTCGGGAGCCTCATCACCTGGGTCTGATCACCCCTCTGCCAGTTACTGTCTCCACTGGGCAAGTAACTTATGCCCGATGTCCTTGACTTTTTCCATCTATAAATGGAAATAATAATATACCTGCCTCTTGGTCCGGTGCTGAGGAGGAAATGAGTTAACATTTGTGTTGCACTTAAAATAGTGTGGCAAGTGGTGACATCAGTGGCTGGCGGCTATTATTGGTACTGTTATTGCACACTCTCTGCTTTCCCTCAGGAGGTCTCTGCATTACTCTCTGGGGACCTTGATGGCGCGATGGCAGTTCCACCGTCATTCAGGGGAAAAGTGCCCTTTGTTACCAGGAACACTTCACCTTTTCCAAAAAAACACCTTCCTACACGTACCTGGAGCAGAGGATTGTCTGTTTAGTCAGGAATGGTAATTCCACTAGGCTCCCCTTTATATGTCATTGGCCATATAAAGCCACGTGACTGCTCTTAGCTGCAAGGAAGGCTGGGAAATCTAGAATTTTCCTAATCGTCTCTCTAGTAGAAGAGAAATACATAGTCACAGGGGTGCCCGGTAAATATTTGCAAACGCATGAATCCATTTACCAGTCTATCCTAATCACTCCTCCCAGCTTGCACGTGTCCACGTTGGGGTCGATTTGCAGAAAGTGACCCCTGGAATGTGGCAGAACTGCTGGCCTCCAACCTGAGGTGCTGGAAGAAAGCTTGTGAGGGACACAGTTCTAAAGCCTCTTGAGTTGTATCTGTCTAATAAGGGAAACAATTATACCTCTTAGATCAAAGTCGAGAGGCAGGCTCTGGGAAGAGGGCCTAGAGCAGCCAGAGAAAGGCTGCAGAACCGGTTTTTTTCTAGGCAGGTCTTATTTACCTACTGGTCTGATTGCCTAGAGGACAATCCCATTGGCCCCTAGAGGCCTTCCAGGTCACCTCCTCCGTTGGGGTGGGCCTCTCTCTGTAGATGGCTGGGCCCCCTTGGGCCAGGGAGTGCCTACTGTGTGGTGGAGTACTGTCCAGGGTGCTGGAGATAATAATAGGTAATATTTATTGTGTGTTCACTGGGTGCCAGGCATTGCAGGTGCTTGGGTTCATTCATTTAACCCTCTCAGCAGCCCCAAGAGATGGGTCTGCGTCAGGCCCATTACAGATGTGTGAAAAATCAAGTCTTAATTAAAAAGAAACAAACCCTAATTTTTCATAATGTTCAGTTTTTTAAATTATGGATAGCTGGTATCTCAGAATAACATGAACCTTTTCATTGATGGCTTATTTTGGTACCCTGATTTTTTTTTAATAGATTTTACCTTTTTTTTTTAAAGATTTTATTTATTTATTTGACAGAGAGAGACAGCGAGAGAGGGAACACAAGCAGGGGGAGTGGGAGAGGGAGAAGCAGGCTTCCCGTGGAGCAGGGAGCCTGATGTGGGGCTCGATCCCAGGACCCTGGGATCATGACCTGAGCCGAAGGCAGACGCTTAATGACTGAGCCACCCAGGCGCCCTAGACTTTACCTTTCAGAGCAGTTTCAGAGTCATAGCAAAATGGAGAGTACCCCCCCACCCCACCCATGCACAGCCTCCCCCGTCATCAACATCGCTCACCAGAGTGGTACATTTATTACAATTGATGAACCTCCACTGACACATCGTTGTCCCCCAGAGTTCATAGTTTACATAGTTTCCATACTCTTGGTGTACATTCTTTGAGTTTGGACAAATGTGTAATGACACATATCTACCATTGTAGTATCATAAAGAGTAGTTTCCTGCCCTAAAAATCCTGTGTGCTCCATCAGTTCATCCTTCTCTCCCCCTAACCCCTGGCAATCATCGATCTCTTTACTGTCTCCATAGTTTTGTCTTTCCCATGATGTTATATGATTGGATTAATACAGTATGTAGCCTTCTCAGATTGGCTTCTTTCACTTAGTAAATATACTTAAGCTTTCTCCATGTCTTTTTATGGCTTGAATAATATTCCATTGTTTGGAGGTACCAGACTTTATCCATTCATCTACGGAGGACGTCTTGGTTACTTCCAGGTTTTGGCAATTATGAATAAAGTTGCTGTAGACATCTTTGTGCAGGTTTTTGTGTGAAGAGAAGTTTTCAACTCCTTTGGGTGAATACCAGGAGCATGATTAGTGGATCAGATGGTAAGAGTATGTTTGCTTTTGTAAGAAAGTGCTAAATTGTCTTCCAAAGTGGCTGTACCATTTTGCATTACTACCCGCAATGAATGGGAGTTTCTGTTTTTCCACATCCTCACCAGCATTTGGTGTCATAAAAAGTGTTCTGGATTTGACCATTCTAATAGGTGTGTGGTGGTATCTTATTGCTGTGTTTTTTTGTTTGTTTTTAAGTAAGCTCTGTGCCCATCGTGGGGCTTGAACTCATGACCCCGAGATCAAGAGTCACATGCTGTGCCAACTGAGCCAGCCAGGCACCCCTCTCGTTTTAATTAATTTGCATTTCCCTGATGACATATAAAGTGGAACATCTTTTCATGAGCTTATTTGTCATCTGTAGGCCACCCAGGCACCTCTCCATATAAATTTCAGAATCATTTTGTCAATATTCAGAATTGCTGGGATTACGTTGAATCTACAGATTAAGTTGGAAAGAACTGGTATCTTTTTTTTTTTTTTTTTTTAAGATGGGTTTCACTGTGGTACCCAGGCTGAAGTGTACCGGCTATTCATAGTCACGATCCCACTACTGATCAGCACAGAAGTTTTGACCTGCTCCATTTCTGACCTGGGCCAGTTCACCCCCTCCTTAGGCAATCTGGTGGTCCCACCACTCCTGGGAGGTTACCATATTGATGCTGAACTTAGTGCTGACACCGGATGGACATCCTCCTGCCTCAGCCTCTCAGGTAGCTGGGATACAGGCCATGTGTCACCTTACCCGGCCAGAAAGACCAGGTATCTTGACGACATTGTATCTCACTGTTTATGAACATAGACTGTCTCTCCACTTATTTAGTTCTTTGACGTCTTTCATCAGAATTTTCCTCGTATAGTTCTTGTACATATTTTGTTAGATTTATACCTAAATATTTCATTTTGGGGGTTGCTAATGTACATGATACTGAGTTTTTAAATTCAAATTCCAGGGCGCCTGGGTGGCTCAGTTGGTTAAGCGACTGCCTTCGGCTCAGGTCATGATCCTGGAGTCCCTGGATCAAGTCCCGCATCGGGCTCCCTGCTCGGCAGGGAGTCTGCTTCTCCCTCTCCCGCTCCCCCCTCTCATGCTCTCTCTCTCATTCTCTCTCTCTCAAATAAATAAATAAAATCTTTAAAAAAAAAAAAAAAATTCAAATTCCACTTTGTCATTGCTGCTATATAGGACAGCAATTGATTTTTTATATTAACCTTGTATCTTACAACCTTGCTATAATCACTTACTCATTCCAGGAGCTTTGTGTTTTCTTTGTTTTTATTTGATTTTTAGGATTTTCTATACATATGATCATGTCATCTGTGAATAAAGACAGTTTTATTTCTTCCTTCAATCTGTATACCTTTTACTTCCTTTTCTTGTCTTATTGCATTAGCTAGGGTTTCCAGCATGATGTTGAAAAGTAGTAGTGAGAAGGAACATTCTTGCCTTGTTCCTGATCTTAGTGGGAAAGCTTTGAGCCTCTCAGATTAACTGTGATGTTATGAAATTGTCTTTTCAATCATTAGTTCACCTAAGCCAAATGTTTGGAAGATGGGAACCTTTGTATCCACTTCCCTTGGCCCAATCCTGACCATGCAATAGGTTTTAAAAACATGTCTGAATGAATGAGTGAATGAATGACTCTCGTGGTACAGTGAACAGCTAAACAGAACTTAGGTGCAGTATCTTCTGGGCAGATGTCAGCTCAGGGTTAGAGAGGCAGTGGGGGGCAGTGATTGAAAGCAGACCCGAGCCAGGGGCTGAGGTTCAAATCTGGTTCTGCTGCTTACCTGCTGGGTGACCTTAGGCAAGGGACTGCCCCCTCTCGGGACCTTGGCGTTCTCATCTGTGAAGTGGGGATAATAAAAGGACCTACCCCATGAGGTGGTTGTGAGGGTTAAATGAGTTGGAATTGTAGAGCGTCTGGCACAAAGGCACATGCATAAGAGTTATCTAGTGCTATCAGGTCTTAAGTGATCGTTTTGAACATGAAGAGTAATTGAGTCTTGGCTTCAAGTATGTCGAGTCCTAAGCTCAATTCCAGGGGAAGTGAAGCCCAGTTTGACCAGTAACTTCAGCTCAAAACAGCTGCCCAGCAATGATTTTATATTTTACATATAAAACATAAAATTTTGGGGCACCTGGGTGGCTCAGTGGGTTAAGCATCCCCCGCATTGGGCTCCCTGCTCAGTGGAGAGTTTGCTTCTCCCTCTTCCTCTGTTCCTCTCTGCCTCCTCCCCCAGCCCCCGCTCATGCTCTCTCTCTTTCAAATAAATATATAAAATATATTTTTAAAAACCATAAAATTTTATATGCAACTCTGATCAATAAGCTTGCTTAGTACAGATATGATTATAGAGTGAGAATTTTGGGAGTTGTGAGCAACTGTGTGTTCTTTGTGGGAGAAAGACACAGCCAGGCTGAATCTCCTGAGGATAACGAGTCACTTTCCCAGATGCCCTGTCATTCCAGTCTCAGGGAACACTGCCATAAGCCCTGTGCAGGGTGGGGGCTGGTCAGTGGTTAAGGGCCCTGTGCTGTATTTGATCCTTCCTAAATTATGAACTTAGGCAAGTGACATAGCTTTTTCAAGCCTTGGTGTCTTTCTCTGTAAAATGAAGAACAAGTTCACCACAGGCTTATTAATGAGCTTTGAACTAGTAAAGCACCTTGTATGGTTCCTGGCACATAGTAAGTGTGTGTTAAATGTTAGCTGTATTAATATTACTGTAATCGTTTTGTTGTTTTTACTGTACTTTAGTTTCTATGGAATATGGCTGGTCTGGTATTCCACAAGTAGAGTTTACAACTCTAGCAAACTAGAGCCTGTTGTTCTGGTGAACCCTCAAAAAGATAATCATCATTTCATTAACCTGACTAGAAATAAAGATCTGTGTGTTCATTCAACAAATATTTAGAGGGCTTCTGCTGTGTGCCAGGCACTTAACTAAAACAGGATACTGTGTGATCTGAGCAGTTGGTGAGAGGGATACCTTAGTGGGGTCAGGAAGGGCCTGTCTGAGGAAGTGACATTTGATCTGAGACTTGAAGGATGAAAAGGGGCCAGCCATGCAAAGAGTTGAAAAAAGAAGGATCCTAGCAGAGAGGACTATGGGTGCAAAGGCCCTGAGGTAGGAACAGGTTTGGCAGGTTGGAGGAACAGAGAGGAGGGCTGGCACGGCTTGCGTTGGATGAACAAGGTTCAGAATGTGCTGGGAGGGATTTGCTCCCTGAAGCCTACACTTTGTTCCATCCCTGGGAGCATTTGAAGAAAAGGGCTGTTGTGGGGCTGACTTTGGCATCTAGGAAGAGGTGTGAGGGGACCAGAGGTCTGGCACCTGCCTCACTCGAACCTTCTGAAGGCTCCTTACCCAGGAACTCTAGTCCACGAGGAAAAGACCCTTCACCCCACAGCTAGGTTCTCGGATTTCTCAAACAAGAATGTGGTTCACATTTTTGTCCCAATGGTGGCCCAGCTGTGCTCTGATGCTCTGTGCCTGAAGCCTACTTTCTTCTTCTCCAAAGTAGGACAGCCGAAAGCTAGCTGCCCTGGAGAAGTGCCAGAAAACAGTCCAGCCAAATGGAGTCTGTTTCTTGGCGGTGTGGGGGATTAATGAGCTCTTTCCTTTGTGCCAAAGGTAAGGAAGCTATTAAAACACCGGGGCTTGGTGGAATAGAGCAGCAGGTGGGAGCCTGGACTTCGGTGTCAGCTCTGACTTCACCACTTCCCTGCCCATGTGACCTTGGGCAAATAACCTACCTGTGCCTTGCCTTTGTTTTCTCATCTGTAGAATGGGGACAGTAGTGCCCATGCTCAGAATAGTGCACACAGGAGATGCTGGCTATCATTATCATCACCTTCGGATTTTAAGTCACCGTGAGATGAAGTCCTCTTTCCTCTAGTTTTTTCTCTCTTTTTTTTGTTTCTTTTTTTTTTTTCTCAACAATTAAGATGCTTGGATTTGACTCCTATTTCTCTACATCTCAGCCGGATTCTTGCCCAGGAGCTTGGCGTCTGGCAGACAGCCAGGCCTCAGGTGCCAGAGCAGCTCTGCTCCTGGGGGCAGGGACAGGTTATTTGATGCCAAGAAGCTGAGAGTTGACAGGATATTTGTCACCAGCCATCAGAAACTGTGTGGCACCCCCACAGCGGTGACTGCTCCTGCCAAAGGGCCAGCACCCAGGAATGGAGATTTTTTCAGCGCTCCCTAATTTCCATTCACTGAATGTACCTGAGAATCACCTAGGAATCTTGTGAAAATGCAGATTCTGATTCATCAGGTCTGGGGAAAGGCTGAGGGTCTGCGTTTCCAAGGAGCTCCTCGGGGATGTGGATGCTGCTGGATGCCGCTACCCCCCCGGACCGGTTCCGACCCGGACTGCTTCTCAGACCTCAGAATCTCGGGCCCCCCTCACTGAATCCAGTCTGCATTTTCACCAAATCCCTCGATGATTCACTGTGTTTTACAGTTTGAGAGCCTAGACCCAGGGTTTTTCAACCTCAACGGCATTGACCTTTTGGGCGGGATCATTCTTTGTTGTGGGGGCTGTTCTGTGCATGGTGGGACATTTCGCAGCACCCCACTCCCAGTCATGACCAAAACTGTCTGCAAATGTTCTCTGGGGTAGGGGTGGCAAATCACCCCCCAATGAGAACCAGCGGCCTAAAGCCCTCAAGCTCGGCTGTGCCCACAGATGCGCAGACCCTGCGGCAGAGATCATGGCTACTTTAGTTCTGCGTGGAGTCAGGATCTGCACCAGGCCATCCTAGCAGGATGCATTTAATTCGTTACATCGTTGCTTGTTGGCACAGCACATCTAGACTGGGCCTTGGGTTTCCACCCACCCACCCAGTGGAGGTGCGAGGACCTTATTGAGCCAGCCTTCCCGAAGAGAGGATGTGGGGTTCACTGCTAAGTTAGTTGATGTTGCTTAGAAAGACAAGCACGTGGGCCACCCACCTGGCCTTTTGTCGGGCCTGGTGTTGTCTGTTTGCATGAGTGGAGCTCCTATGTTTACTTAGGGCTCTGTATGGCAGGGTCAGGGAGGCACATCCTCTGGTGTATACTCTGCAGAATTCTGGAGCAGTGTCGGCTTCTGTTTCTGTCCCTCCCCTCGCCCTTCCCCTCCCCTGGCTGCTGAACCACCCTGGAGTGTTTCTGAGTCATTTTATACCACATCTTGATCTCCATGACCAGATGGACTAGATCACCGGATGCCTGGGGGCAGGGATAGAGGCCATCCTTTTTTGGTCTCTTAGGCCTGGCAGGTGCTCTTGTTAAATAGATTCCAAGGACCTCATTCAGTCACTGGATATCTCTTTGGGGGCCTCTTGTGTGGCAGGCACTGCCTCGGGCATGGCATGTAAGGGGAAAGCAGCAAATTGAGACGATTGGGGTGGGGGGGCTTCTCTTCACACAAGACCCTGGCCATGAAGGGAACATTTATTAAATTCCGTCTCCTTCCAAGTCCTGTGGGGTCTGGAACACTAGCCTTGCCTTCATGGCACTTTCTTTTCTGTCTGGGGGGTGGGGACTAAACATACAAATGGCCAAACAAGCCAAATAATTGCAAGCAGACTAGAATTACTGCTGTCTCACGGCTGGTCCAGCAGGAATCAAGACCCCTGCGCCAGATGTAGGCTCACGTGCCCTTTGCCAGTGGCAAGCCAGTGGGTCCTTTGAGAGAGTCTGCTTTTCCTTAATGTGTAGCTGGTAGGTGATCGCAGGGTCTTAGAGGCCCAGTGGACATCTCTGCCCACCGAAGGCGTGGGCGTGTGTTTTTTTGGGTCACTCACATGAACAGTAACAAACATTTACGTAGCTCTGAGTGCCAGGCCCTATTCTAAGTTTTAAATTCCCATAACAACCTTAAGGTGTTGGTACTATCATTATCCCCTTTTCCAGATGAGGCTCAGAGAGGGGAGATAACTTACTGAGATCCCAAAGCGGGTAAATGGCAAAGCTGGGATATGAACCTGGGCTATCTGTCTTTGGCGTCCTCACCCCTAACGCGCTCTGTGAACACATCAGGTGTTTGGACACGACCAGCATTGCTCACCGGGTGATCTGTCTGGAGACCAGAGGAAGGCCCTGCTGAGGCGGGAAGGCGAAGAGTCCCGATGGCAGGCCTTCAGGGAAGAAACACCTCCTCACACCCCCAGAGCAAAGGCCATAGAGAAAAACCTAACGGCAGGGCTAGGGACAGAGCAGCGTCTCTGGGCAGTTACCGTCACCCTGGAAAGACCTGGTCTGGCTCATGGAGCCCCCTGCACATGAGCTCAATGGGTTCACTGCTAAGAAGGTCCCCGAGACCGTGCAGAACAGCAGTTAGCAGGAGGAGAGCGGCTGCTGAGCTCTGTCCTGATGGCCTGTTACAGAGATGACGGGCTGCCCCGTTTCCTTGGAGCTAGAGAGTGATTTCTCTTAGGGACTTGCTGCAAACAGGGAGATTTGGGACCGAGTTTGGATACGAGGCTATGGAGCCTCGCAGCTAATGGCTTTGGAGTCACACTGTAGGTAACTGTGTCCTTGCCCCACCCTGTGCTGTAGCTGTGTGACCTTGGGCAGGTGACTTCACCTCTCTGAGCTTCAGGCGCTTTGTTTTTAAAATACTTAACCTGGTTGAAGTGTGTATCTGTATGGGAGTGGTGGTGTTAATTCACTGAGGTCATCTTAGGTAAAGTGTTTGGTCCAGAACTTGGCACCCCGTGAGCGCTCAACACGCGGGGGAGATTATGTTGTGGGAGGCGGTGTGACCAAGTGGGTAAGGCAGGGCCTCTGGAACCCCCACCCCCAGCTCATTGGCCTTGGGCTGCTGGCTTTAGCCTCTGTGTGGCCGCATTTCATTATCCTAAAAGAAGGATAATGTTAGTCCCCTCCTCATAAGGAGGCTGTGAGCATTCAGTGAGTCAGTACTTGTGAAACATTGAGCACACGTTAGCCCATGGCCCGACGCTCATGGTAGGCCCCATAAGCATTGACTGTCATAATGACGGTCAATTAAGAATGTGGGCCTGGGGCCCGGCAACCAGGCGAGGAGAAACCTTCTGCAGAATAATGAGTGGGTTGGTGTTAGAAAACTACTGTTGGGTCAGCCAGATCCCCTTTGGGCATGAGGGGTGGTGAGGGAGGCTCTCTTTGGTTGTATCAGGGACTCTTTTCCTCCCTTCAGAGGAGAGTTGGCCTCTCAGAGTTGAGTAATACGAACTCAAAGGGGACACTGAGGAAGCCAGGGAGTGGAGGTTCCGTTCAGGTTGAGCTGTGTGCTGGCTCCGCAGGGCGAGAGTGCGCACGAGAGTTGGCAGACCTGGGTCCCAGGTGTTCCCAGGTACTGGACTTGAGGTGAGTTCCTCAGACTTGCGCACAACAGTGTCCCATCGGCACAGAACTTGGTCAGTGCTGGCTGTCCTGGGGACAGCTGAGTAGCGAGGGGGTCGGGAGGGCAGGCCCCAGAGTCAGTCCCCTGGATCTGGCCCTGGCTGTGTCATGTCCGAATGGTGGGACCTTGAGCAAGGGACTGAATTCCTTCTGAGCCTCAGTTTCCTCATCTGTGAAGTGGGGGTGATAGCACCTCCTTCACATGGTGCCGTGTGAAGATCATGTTAATCTATATAAAGTCCTTAAAGCAGCACCTGGCACAGAGAAAGTCCTCAGTGCACGTTGGCTTTGTTGCTGTTACTATTAACCCGTCCCAGAAGACAACGTAGGAAGCAAGTATAAACCGTTCCTGCATGTTCCAGGGGAACAGCACCCTGATGAGGGAGTTTGGGAGAGATCTCAGCCTCTGGAAGGGGTTATTTAGAGCTGGCATTCGAACTTTTGTGTTTCTGGAATGTAAGTGAAGGGAGAACATGCAAAGGAAGGGGGTAGGGAAGAGCACGCTGACTAGGAATGATGTCTTATTGCCACGGGGACAGGTTTCCCAAGGTCAGATCATTCCACTAGATAATTTGAGGTGGTGTATGAATAAACCCTCTAAACATTTTAATAGTTGTACTTTTATTTTAATGCGTAAGAGGAAAAGAATTTCAATAGCACATCAAACCCGGTGTTCCATGGCTATTTCTGCTTTGGGTGAGGCTAACATTGGTGTGTAAGCCAAAATAAAAGTGAATGCAGTTAAAGAAAAATGCAGAGGAAGTGATAGTACAGGTGGGTCCATGGCAAAGACGGTTCCGGTGCGCATAGATCCTAGTGGGACGCGTGACCATGGGAGAAACAGATCCAAGTGGGGCTTTACTCTGGGCTTTCGGCCATGGAAAGGCTGCAGCTCCCTCGGGAGGTTGCTGAGCCGTTGGCCCCCCTTTGCCCCTCTCCTCCTCTGCTCTTTGCGCATGTGATGGCACTAAACCCTTACTCTACGAGGCAATCCGCTGGTTGGGACACGTCGGGCCGCAGGTACCAAGATGCCGGCTGATGCTTGGCTAAGCGATGGAGACGATGAATTCTTTCCCTGCAGAGTGTGAAGGAGACAAGCTCCGTGGCCAGTGCAGAGGCTCAGTGACACCTTCAAGAACCGGGTGCTTTCTCTCTATTTCGCGGCCCTCGTGGACATTCGTTTCATCCCGCTGTTGGTCATTGTGTGGTCATAGGATGGCTGCCCCAGCCTCAGGATCACATCCTTACACACAGCGTCCCAAGCAGGGGAGAGTGGCAGGGGAAAAGGCTTTCTCTTCCTGTGTCTTTCCTTTCCAAAGGGAACATGTTCTCATAAACGTTCCTAACCCCAGCAGACCTCTCCTTCTCTCTCGTTGGCCACGAAGGAGCCAGTGATTGCCCCTGGTTACAGGGGAGGCTGGGAAAGCGGAAGTCTCAGTAGTGAGAGGCAGCAAGAGACAAGGGTCTGCTGCCCGTGGGTACTACTACTACCCCCCTCTCTAGAGGAACAAAATCAAGGAGCAGAGAGAGAAAAAGATGGCTTGCCTCGGTCTCTGTAGAGTTTGTATGGCAGAGCAGGGATTTGAACCCACATCTTTCATCCTGCGGAGCCTGCAGTCTTAACCCTTGTCCGGTACTGCCTTCCTAGCAGGGGACACCCAGACAGCTATAATGCAGGGTGATGAATGGCGAGCACCAAGCGCTGTGGGAACGAGGAGGACAGAGATCCTGCTCAGGCACGGGCAGGGGGAGTGAGCTGGAGAGGAGAGGAAAGAGTGTGTAGAGAATCACACTCAGCGATTGCGCTGGCCTTTGAAAGGACTTCTGCCAGGTACAAGGGAAATGGTGTGAGGAGGGTGGGCCCCAGAATGAACGAAAGTGGGCAGTGGGACAGTGCATGCCGGGTAGATGAATCAAGGCTCCTTGGGATGTAAGATCAATTGGTCTTAGGTCACTGGGAAGCCTGGAGGAGAAGAGCTTCAGACCCAGCCCAAGTAGGGGGCTCAAACATGTCACTGGGGCTGTTTCTCTCCCTTGCTCCACTTGGTTTCACTGTGCAGACAGGCAGGGTTAAGGTGCAAATCCTCCTGATTTACAAACCCAGGGGAAAGAGGATTTCTTGTCTTCAACATCTTTACACAAGCCCTAGGGAAGACTCTAGTTGGGTGTCTCAGTCTGTCCATGCCGTCTGCTATAACAAAAATACCATAGATTGGGGAGCTTATAAACCAAGAAAATTCTTTCTCACTCCCCTGGAACCTGGGGAGTCCAGGATCCGGGTGGCGGCAGATCTGTTGTCTGCTCAGGGCCAGTTGCCTGGTTCATAGACGACCATCTTTTCGCTCTGTCCTCACACATGGCCAGAAGGGCAAGGGTGCTCTCTGGACCCTTCTTTATAAGGGCACGAATGAGATTGACCAGATCACTTCCCGAAGGTCCCACTTCTTCATACCTTCGCGTTGGAGATTAGGTTTCAACATACAAATTGTGTGGGAGGCACAAACATTCAGTCCGTAGCGGCAGGGCCTGTGCCCATCCCCGAAGGTGGCTTCTGAAGGTGGGATGAAGGATGAATCCAGAGCCACAGCCTTGCCAGCATGGTGGAGCAGGGAAACAGCAGGGTGGAGAGGGGACCTCCTGAGTTTAGATAAGGTAGAGATGCTGGGCTCACAACATCTGTCCACTAGCACATTGCGATCCGCAGTAGGTGCCTTCAACTTCTGTACTTTAGTTTCCTAATCTGAAAAATGGGACTACTGTGATCATCCCCACCTCATACACAGGGTCGGGGACAGACCGCACCTAATCAGCGTTCACCAGGATGGATAGGGAGTGCTCCGTGGAACCTAGAGCAGTGGCCTCCCCGGTGGAAGGCCCAGGATGCTACTTTGCCAGGACTTGGTGTTACCACTTAAACCTAGATAGTTTGGGTTCGGATAGCAGCTCTGGCACATCAGAGTGGTGTAACCCCAGGCACACAGCGTGACCTCTCTGTGCCTCCATTTCCACATCTGAACCAGGGAGCCAAGTGCTCGGGACACTGCCAGGTACATGGTAGACATCAGCAAATGTTTTCTTGATGAGGGCACGAATGGAAAAGCTGAGTCAGAAGGCACACACAGGTTGTTAAACCTTTTTGGGTTTGTATTGCCAGGCGGCCCTCCAGAAAGCCATTACTCCATCAGTAGAAGACAAGACCCATTTCCCTACTCCTTTGTCAACACTTCTCTTCGAGAGTCTTATTTCCTGGAGGAAAAAAATTCCTTATTCTTTAATCAGCAATGAAACCAGCCTGATGTTATGGACACATAAGAAAATGTCCATATTTTTCAGAGCTGCAACCTGAAACATGTAAAATGACATGATGTCTGGGGTTTACTTTACTTCGGCAAGAAGGAAGGGAGGGGAGCAATAGGTAAGGAATAGATGAAGCTTATGGGGCAGGATCTTGGTAATTATTGAATCTCTCTGGGTTGGAGGACATGGGAGTTCACCGTACCTTTCCCTCTACCTTTTTTTAGAATGTTAACAAAACAAACCCAGCCCCACTCAGTCCACAACACACACACACACGCACACACACACGGCCTAAAATTGAACAGTGGTAAACAGCTACTTAACTCCTGCTGCACATGGGCAGTTGGAGGGCCCCCTAGATCAACAACAGTCTTGCAGCCCTTCCTCTCCCTGGAGCCCCTTTGTGCGGAGGTCCTTTGGGCTCAGCTTCTGGAAGGGTAGCGGCTTTCAGGCCCAAAGCAGCAATTTCTCATCTGACCTGGGCATTCAGCGCCCTTTTTCTGAAATGGAGGTCTTCTCTTCCCTCCCTGGGAAGGTGGGATGACAAACTCCCTAGTGATTAACTCCTGGGAACCACCCGCCTTGGAGGTGGGTGTGGTTGTGTCATGAGGTGGAGGGAGTCACGAGAGCTGCTCTTGTCCAAGTATCTGTGCGCTGGTGGCAAAAACAGAAGTGGCCGAGCCTCCTCAGTGACCAGATATTGATCCTAGCCCCCGTAGTCCTCTGAACACACAAGATCAGGCCTTGCCCAACCCTGCCAAGCAGGCTTTGCTCCCAGCCCCTTCTCCAGACCGACTCATTAAGTAGGTGGCGGGCTGTGAGTTTTCCAGCCTGGTTTGTTCTGCAGGGAAGTTAGGGAGGGGCCTTCCCATCCCATCTGGTGCCGGGTGGGGTCTCAGTCAGTGGAGGGTGAATGGCCCAGGAGCTGACCCTGGACCCTCGAGAAAGGTCATCATTTAAGAATGTTTCTTAGGCAGCCCCACAGGAGACCCACATGTGGATGTGGTCAACTGTAGTTTCCGGCTGTCTCACTTCTGCTGAATTTCGGCAATTTCTCATTTCCTTTAGGAAACAAAATTCGTCTGGAGAGAAGTATGAATAATCATGATGACACACTTGGCAAGAGGGACATTGGGAACCTTGCCCTCAAGCTCACAGTTGGTGTCATTGTTGCCAAGGTCTTGAGCAGTGTAGACCAGGGAAAGGGGGACGACTAAGGCACATGGCCTGGGTTCAAATCCCAACACCGCCACTTAACAACCAAGTGACCTTGGGAAAGTCACTTAACCTTTCTAAAAAAAAATTTTATCTGTTTGAGAGAGAGAGAGCACAGACGGTAGGGAGGGGCAGAGGGAGAGGGAGAAGCAGGCTCCCCGCTGAGCAGGGCACCTGACGGGGGACTCAATCCCAGGACCCCAGCATCGCGACCTGAGCCGAAGGCAGATGCCTAACTGACTGAGCCACCCAGGCGCCCCAGTCACTTAACCTTCTTAGTCTCAGTTTCCTCATCTGTAAAATCATGATGATACCTGCCTTGTAGGATGGTAAGAATTAAATTAGAGAACATTTGTCAGATGTTTTAAATGGCCTCTTTTATAGTAGTTGCTCATTTAATCCTGACCGTGGCAATTACTGTTATGGTCGGGCACAGTTAGGATTGAAAACCGCTGGTCTGTAGTAGGGTTCAGGTGGAAGCAGAAATTGGAGGAGAGGAACAGCAAAGGCTCCTTCCTCCCCAAGTCTGTAGTTTGGGGAAGGAGATTTAATTTTGCCATTGAGAAATATTACTTTTCACTTGATGTTTAAAATCTAATAGAAAAGCACAGGTGGGAGACTTTAAAGGGGAAAAATCTCTCTCTCCACTTCTCTATACACAACACCACTCACACTAGAAAAAAAGACTGGAAGGAAACAAACCAACATCTTTACAGTGGTTATCCTTTGGTGGGGAGATTATGGGTAACTTTATATTCTTCTTTGCACGTTTCTTTATTTTCCAGGGTTTTCTTTAAAGATTTTATTCATTTATTTGAAAGAGAGAGACAGCAAGAGCAGGGGAGGAGGCACAGGGAGAGGGAGAAGCAGACCGCCCACTGAGTAGGGAGCCCGACATGGGGCTCAATCCCAGGACCCAGGGATCATGACCTGAACCGAAAGTATAGGCTTAACCAGTGAGCCACCTGGGCGCCCCCCCAAGTGTTTTTATATGCATGTATGTTTTTATATATATATGCATTCTCCCTCTCCCTCTGCCCCTCCCCACCGCCTGTGCTCTCTCTCAAATAGATAAAAATCTTTTAAAAAAAAAACTTAAGTGATTTTCCCAATGCACATATATATATATGTATATGCCTATAGCACTTTCATAAACAGAAAAAATATGTTCAAAAGTACGGAATCACAGGGCACCTGGGTAACTCAGTCGGTTAGTGGCCAGCTCTTGGTTTGGGCTCAGGTCATGATCTCAGCTCAAGGTCCTGGGATTAGGCCCCAAGTTGGGTGCTGCGCAGAGCAGGGAGTCTGCTTGAGATTCTCTCTCTCCCCGCCTTCTCTAAAATAAATAAATCTTTACAAAAATAAAGTAAGAGACGCCTGGGTGGCCCAGTCCACTGTTAAGCGTCTGCCTTCAGCTCAAGTCATGATCCTGGGATCCTGGGATTGAGTCCCACATTGGGCTCCTTGCTCAGCGGGGAGCCTACTTCTCTGTCAGCCTGCTCTTCCCCCTGCTTGTGTGCGTTCTCTCTCCCTCTGACAAATAAATAAATAAAATCTTTAAAAATAAATAAATAAATATAAAAAATTAAAGAAATAAGGAATCATGTGAACTGCGGTTCCTGGGGAGGTTGGGTAGAATTCTCCCAGAATACAGCCATCTCTTTAATGTCTGTGTCCCAAGAAGCCTGTGTTCCAAATTTCCTTGATGAGGTATACTCCAGCTCTATAAAATTTCTACTCAAAAAGTTGTTAGTATCAAAGCCTATTACTAATTAGCCATCCCTCCACGTGCCCAGCCCTGCTCTAGGTATTCACGCTGTCTCCCATCCTTCTCTTGAGATGAAAGAACTCCAGTTCCTTTGTGACTCTGACCTCAAGAAGGAGCCTCATTTTTAAAATGAGCATAACGGTAGTAAGTACATCATGAGGTTGTCACGCATCTCAGTTCATTGCCATGTACATAGGGGGCCTTACATGTCAGCTGAAGTTATGAATAGCAACAACATGGAGAACAAAACAGTTGATTTATTCAGTAAACATGGATTGAAGACCTGTTCTGGGCCAGGTACCAGTGAGCAAGGCCGGCACAGTCCGCCTCTCCACAAAGAGAGGGGAAGACACAAGAAACACGGCCACACATGATGAGTCCTGTATTCTAAATGTTCAGAAGGATGAGATGTTTTTGAGCCATAGAGCAGGGGCTTCCCAGAGGCTCCCCAAAGTGAGGTTGAAGTAACATATTCCGGGTGCAAATGGAAAAAGTGAATTTGGTGGACATCTCTAGATAAGCCTCGCTTCTGCATGTTTCCAGCTGCGGACAGGGAGCTCCAGATGGGCGTTGCTATGGAAGCATCTTTCAGTTCTCACTTCCTGACTGAGTTTATTTCCGAGTTTCCCGTGCCCATGCCAGTTCCCAACTGTACATACAGACGTGGTGGGGTCCCTTCTTCCTGCGGCCTCAGGGCTGTGCAGAGAGCGGATGTGGCTGGAAGCCAGCCCGGGAGCCTCCTCCCGACAGAGTTCGTTCGTTGTGGAACCTGCCGTTCGTGGCTTCTCTTTCATCCAGGCTCATATTCTCTTTTCTTTGTCGTCTCGTGGGACTGTGCCAACATGCCCCAGCCTGTGTTTTGAAACTTTAGAACCCAGCTTGTATTTGATGGAGAAATGAGCTCATGAGGGCTTCCTCCACCACCCAGCTACCCGGAGAAGTTGAGTCAAGTCTCTTTCATTCCGATCCCCCACTGAGGCTAGATTTGCCACCCTCCTGACAGAAACTGGGCTGGCTGTTCTTTGGGACTGTTTGCAAAGAAAGGACTTGGCTGACCTGAACAAAGAAACAGCAAACAAGATGGGGGACGGGTGTAGCTAATTGCTTACTGAGATTGAGACCTTTCAGTTACCCTTCAGTGCTTTAGAATAATAATTGCTGATGTGTTGAGAATTTACAATGCGTGAGGTATTCTTTAAATCATTTTAATCCTCTTAACAACCCAGTGAAGTGTTTATCATTATTATCCCCATTTAACAGCCCGGGAAACTGTGGCAGGGGCAAGTTGAGTCCTTGGCCAAATTGCTAGACTGCTCTTAGAGCACCTGAGGGCTTCAGGTGAAAAAGGAGGATTTAACCAGAGGGTGCTGGATGGTTCAGAAAACCAAAAGCAAAGCTGCAGGAAGGACTGTGTACTCGTCAGTTACTTGGTTGCAAGTAACAGAAACACCATAAGCCCTAGGGGAAAGGATTGGCTCATGCAACTGGAAAGCCCAGAGGTGGGGTCCGCTTCTGGGCTGGTTGGGCCAGGAGCGCAGGGCCATCACCAGTGACCCACTTTCTTTCCGTCCGTCCATTGTTCCCTCTGATAATCGGGTCATCCTCAAACCTGGCTGCCCTGGAGGTTGCAGACTAGGTGTCAGCACTGGTCCAGGTTTAATTCCGTTTATTCCGGGCTTGAGGGAGAGGGGAGGGATCTGCCCCTCAACTGTAGCGCAAGGTGTCAGAGCTGCTCTCTGATTGGACTCGCACGGTCATGTGACCTTCCCTGAACCAATCACTGGCCAGGGTGGGATCACAGTCGGGCTGGTTGCTCCCGCCCAGAAGCTCACAGAGGAAGGGCAGGATGGGTGCTGGGAAGCCGCCGGCCTGGAGATGGGAACCAGAACAGGAATGCCACTATCAGGACTCTTTCCTCATGGCTTCCCCCCGCCCATGTCTGCTTTATTCACTCTCTTATATTAGTCTCTCTCTGTCTGCCTTCCTTCTACTGGGTGGGAAAGCTGGCCATCTGCAGACCGAGCTGTACACCTTGCAGGACACGCTCCTGCAGAGAATAGCCCTGTGTTCTCTCAGCCCGAGCCCACCACGGCCCAAGGAAGAGAAGATAGCCCCCTTCGGCTCACTAATCAGGACAGGAAGGGGTTCTCAAGACAGGCCCAGCTGAGGCCAGGTGCTCTCCCTGGGCTGATCAGCTGTAGGCAGGGATGGGGTCATTGACGACTCTGTCCTCTCCTGGGTGCCGACTGTGTCCTCTTCCTAGGACCTCTGAGCTGGGAGTCCTCTAAGCAAGACCCCGAGGACAGTGATTGGGCTGTACTTTTTTAATGTAGGGACACTAAAACTTCATTTCCACCCTGGGCCACTAGAGGATGAGGGGTGTCCCATGCAGCATCCACGCTTCCGAAGCAGCAGCCTGTGGAAAGGCCAGCCCGCCAGGCCTGGTGTGCCATGGCCCCTGCCTGCCGCCTGGCCCTAGCCTCATCCTGCGGGTCCCTCTGCATCTGCCTTCCAGCCACCTGGCCTGCTTTCGGTTCCTTCCATGCAGGGCATTGTTCCCTGCCCTCCCCCCCACCCCTGAGTGCTTCCTCTTCTCCCTGTCTTCCCCTTATGCCAACCCCCACCCTGCCCAGTTCTGGCCTGCCCAGAGTGACTCTTCTTTCAGATCTCTCCTTAAACATCTTTCCAAGGGGCCTGCCCCGACTGCACACCACCATTCCCTGAACACCCCAGCTTGTGTGTTTGAGGCCTGTCATCCTCTGAATAGTATCAGCTCCCTAAAGTCAGGGACTACATCCATTTTGTTAAAGGTGTGACCCCTTCCACCAGATACACACTTTACTGAATCTTGCTGAGGAAATGAATGAAATTATAATAGTAATGTAATAAAAGCAATAGCTACTTCATAATAGGCATACTACTAAGCACTTTTACATGCAAAGCTTTTAAATGATGACTTCCATTTAACAAATACAATAACAGTAGTTTATCAAGCAGTGAGTGCCAGCCATTATTCTAAGTCCCTTACCTGTGCCATCTCATTGAATCTTTTTTTTTTTTTAAGATTGTATTTATTTGAGAGAGAGAGAGAGCGCAAGCACGAGCTGGGGGAGGGGCAGAGGGAGAGGGAGAAGCAGACTCCCCGCTGAGCAGGGAGCCCGATGTGGGGCTCCATCCCAGGACCCTGGGATCGTGACCTGAGCTGAAGGCAGACGCTTAACCGACTGAGCCACCCAGGCGCCCCCTCCTCATTGAATCTTAACAGCAACCCTCTGAGGCCAGCATTGCTCTCATCCTGCCTTCACGGCTGAGGCGTGTAGCGAACATAGTGACAGGATATTGGGCTTTAGTCCTTTTTCCTTCTTCTTCTTCTTCTTTTTTTTTTTTTTTAGTATATATGCTGCTGAAGCAAGCAGTGTCCTTTTTCCTTCTAGTGCCTGGGGAGGAAAAGAGGGGAGAGGACAAGAGAGGTAGGAGGGCTTGGAATACTGGCGTGAAAATACTTGCCAGGAAGATGACGTATTCACCACACTGCCATGGGCAGCATCGTAGAAATAGGAAGTGCCTTTTAGACAGATAAAAAGATACTTGACCGTATGCATAAGACTTGTGCAGTGTTGCTGGGAGAGAAGACGAGACCATCCCTTTGGAGGGCACTTTGGCAGGATCCATCATCGTGACCCTTGCACACATCTTTCCTTAGCCCCAGTAGCTCCTGTTCTAGGAATTTTTGCCGACAGGTATTCCCAAGTGTGGGAAGTGATCTGTGTCCACATGGTTCATGACAGCACTGTGTGTCAGAGCAAAGATGGGAACTGTCCTCCTTGTCCATCCTTGGGGGACTGGATGAATTAGGTTGCCTATACAATGGAATGCTGCAGTGAAGAGGGGGAATACAGTCCTGATAGGGAGCGCCTTCCCTGTCTATGGTACACCATCAAGTATGAAAAAAGGAAAGAAAAAGGAACACCCTTTTTTTTTAAAAGATTTTATTTATTTATTTCTTTGAGAGAGAGAGCGCATGATCAGAGATGGGGCAGAGGGAGAAGGAGAAGCAGGCTCCCCGCCAAGCAGGAACCCTGATGTGGGACTCGATCCCAGGACCCTGGGATCACACCTGAGCCAAAGGCAGATGCTTAACCGACTGAGCCACCCAGGCACCCCAAGGAACACCTTTTAGTAGTAATTCTCATATTGGAATCTGAGGGAAGAGTGTAGGTTTTATGAAGATGCCAATCCCAGTCAGCCCCACGAACACTCTTAACTGTCAAACTAGATCACTTTAGGTTTCCATAGCAGGCGCTATGTTCTTGGCTGTGTGTGTGTATATATTTTATATACAGACAGACATATCCAAAATTATATATATATATGCATGCACATATAATCTCATTACTTTATGCTGAGACACTGCCTCAGGCAGGCCTTCCTGAGCACCCTGTCTAAAATGGCCCTCCCTGTCATCGCCGTCTGTCCCCTGCTGTATTTTTCGTCATAGCACTTACCCTCTGACCTTACATGTTTGTTTGCCTTTTGCACCATTCTCCTTAGCATGTGAGTGCTGAAGGCAGGGATCTTTGTTTTATTACTTGCTCTCATCTCAGCATCCAGAGCAACATCTGGCTCCCAGTAGCTTAGTGAGTATGTGCTGAGCGAATGTGAACAAGCCTGAATAGTGACTATTTTCCCCTTGTTACGGATGTGGACTTGAGGCCCCCAGAGGCCTGGTCCTCCTGCTCAGAACAAACGGGGGCCCGCTGCTGTTCTGCCTGCTGAAGAGGCAAGACACTGCCCTAGACCTCCATCTTTGCTGTCATTGTGCTTCTCCATTGACTCACATTTCCTTGAGAGAGGCGGATACGGGCCAGGGTCTCTTCTGCTGGGGCTTCTGCTCGTGGGGCATGGAGAAGCCAGCGTAGATAGCTTGGATGATGCTTGTTCTGGGCAATTATTCCCTGGAGAATAGGCAGAGGGAGAAAGAAACTTCCATTCGGAAGGCCTTGCTCCTCAGGAGGACCCTGCCCCTCAGCCCTGTGTGTACTGTCGTCAGAGTCCAGTTTGCCCAGGGGACACCCTCAGACTTTGTTCCAGATTCCAGGTACCATGACAGCTTTGCTGACATCTTTTAGGCCTCCCTCTGTGCCCAGCACTTTGCCAGTCACTTGCTACCGTTAGCTCACTTAATCCTCCCAACAGCCCCATCGAGGGTACGAATTACTCCCCTTCTCCGCTCCCCACTGTACTGATAAGGAAGCCTGGGACTCAGAAAGGTCTGGTGAGGAGTCAGGGGGCTCACAGGTGCTAAGAGGCAGAGCTGGGACTTGATTCTAGCTCTCGTTGGCTGTGGAGATAGTGCTCTCCTGGCCACGTGGCCTTCCTGCTTCTCCATCTGCTTTTGGGATTCTCCCAGTGACCAGAGGAGGAGGGTCTGGTTTCCTATAATGTGATGTGGCTTGTTCATCATGTTGCAAAGCCCTGCCGGCCTGCACGAGGCCTTGATGGGTTGGAGGAAGTAGGTGGAGAGCTTTGGGCTTGTTTATTTCTCACAGACATTCGCCACACAAATGACCTAACTTCTCTTTCTCTTTGGGATTGGTTTCCATCTTGGGCAGGGGAGAGGGTTGGATAGCTGCCAGAGGGAACTCTGTTATCGCCCAATCAGATCCGTCTGTCCTCTGCTGAGAACCCTCCCACGTGGCTCCATCTTACCCAGAGCAAAAGCCACGGTCCTCACTGTGGCCAACCAGGCCCCACACGATCAGCTCCCATTACCTGTGGCTTCATTTCCTCCTTCTGTTCTCTCACTTGCCCTGCTCCAAGTGCCTGGGCCTCCCCAGTGCTCCACAGACACCCAGGTATGTGCCTGCCTCAGGACCCTTGCACGGGCTCTTCCTGCTACCAGGAAAGCTCTCCTTGCCTACCCACATCCTCCCTAACATCCTAAAAGCCTTTGTCCATGTGTCTCCTCCTCTTTTCTGTTTTTCTCTGTACCACTTTTCTAACCCGTCTTTTACTTATTTTATTGTTCATCTTCCCCACTAGAATCGTCAGCTCCAGGGTTCTGTTCACCTGGATCCCTAGTGCCTAGAACAGTGCCTGGCACTGAATCGGCCGGCACTCAGTAAACATTTCTGGAAAGAATGAATGGGCTCCCAAGTACAGAATGGTCCAGTCTTGCACCATTGTGCTGGGAGAGGAAATGGGGGGGGGGGGGCGGGTCATGTTTCTGCTCCTCAGGCCTCAGTGAGCTCCTCCCCTGCCAAGCTGCAGCCCTGGGCTCAAACACCAAGGTAGATAAGCCCTGGTTCTCCAGGCTGATTTAAGCCATGGAGGCAGGGTGCATCTGTTGAGTACTCATGGCCTAGCTGCAGGCGAGGCTGTGAGAACCAGTCCCTGGCCTTTGTCATATTTGATAGTGGGAGGTAGGCCCAGGCTTCTACTAAGGCTCCTGGGTGAGAAATTCCCAAATCATAAGAAGGATTATGATTTGCAAAGATTATGCAGCCAAAATGTTTTAATTATTTAGACATATTAAACTATATATAAAGATATACAGATATATATATATATATATATATATATATATATATATATATATATATATATAAGCAAGGGCACCTGCTGAAAATATGTACCAAATGAACCTTCACAAACGGAACACAGCTCTAAAAACAGTATTTCTATCCTCCAGAAGTCCCTTTCCTGTTCTCTCCCAGTCACTTCTCCCTTCCAAGCAAAACCACTCTCTTGATATTTCACCCCTGACTTTGAACTTGATGTAAATGCTCCTTTTTGTCTGGCCTTTCTAGTCAACATTAGGTCCATGAGATGTCCGTGTCATTGCATGTAGTTAGATTTCATGCCTCCTCACCCCTGTATGCAGTCACAGGGAGACCTGACTGGCAGGAAGAAGCCAGCCTTGAGAATAGCTAGAGCAAAATGTGCAAAAAGCCCTGGGTTAGGGATAAGCTTGGAAGGGAAAGGAGGCCATTGGGAGCATGTGAGCAATGGGTAAAATGAAAGGGGTTGAAGTTTGAGTGATGTTTAAGCAGGAAAGCAATCTGATATGATCTCTCTTTGATTTGATTGCTCTGGCTGTGTGCAGAGAAGAGAAGCTAGGAAGGCCAGAGTGGACTCTGGGACACCAGCAGGGGATCTGATGGAGTTGTCCAGGTGAAAAGTGAGAGTGGTAGGAAAGAGGAGAAAAGAAACGGATTCAGGATATATTTTGGAGACCGTAGCAACAGAACCTGCCAATGAACTTGCCGTGGAGGACGAGGGAGGGAGAGACCTAAGATTGCATTGTGTGTCTGCATCTCACTTCATCAACTCATCCCTGCTGGTGGCCCCTCAGGTTGTCTCCCATTTTCCTCACTCACCGAGGCTGCTCTAGCCAACACGCACAGGCACACATCGTTGCTGAGCTGGGTCTGGAAGGATCAAGGGCAAGGGCATCCCAGGCTGAGGGACCTGGCCAAGCGAAGGCGGGGCCTGCCCTGCGCTAAGCCCAGCTCAGGCCTGAGCGGAGGCTGCAGAATGGGAGCTCAGGACTGAATCCACCACGTGCATGGAGTGGACCCGCTGCCTGTTTTGAGATGTTTTTTCATGCTCTCCCATCGCCCACCTTCCCCAGAGCTGCTTTCTCCTCCCGTCCCCTCCCCTCTGCAGGGTGGGCTGGAGCTCCCACCATCGATGGAGCCGCAGGTGCTCCTGTTAGAGCTGCTGCCCTACGCGGGGCCCTTGCTCTCCGTGCGGGCTCAGCTTTGGTTTCCTGTCTCACGAGTCACAGTGGGGCTTAAAATCATTGGCTGGCGAGGCCTTTGGTTGGGGGCCAGCCGTCAAGGATGCCTGGCCCGTAGAAAGTGAATGAGAAGGCCTCTCATTTGTATGAGCTTGATTCTTTTGTGTTCTTTGTCCCCTGTTCCCTCCTGTTTCTTGTCTCTGGCCTTGTTCTGGAGAGTGCAGGTGCCTTGGGCAGCGGCAGACGCTGCCGGCCTCCTTGGCCCTTTCTGAGAAACTTCGGGCATTTGGGGGACTCATTTGGCATTTGGGCCGCTCAGCTAGGAGGGGGCAGCTCAGTCAGCATGAGTTTAAAACAGTGTGGCCTGCAAGGATCTGAAGAGAGAGAGCCGTCGGTGCCCGCAGGCCCCCGAGGATCTTGCTCCCACCCTGGCTCGGGCTTCTCTCTTATGCTGTTGGGAGGGGCTCGCCATGCTGCCTTGTCAAGACGAGCATCTCGGGGAGTCTGCTTTCTGCCCGCCCAAGGGCTATGGAACAGGAGGAATTGTGGATCACGGGAAGGTAAAATCTGACATCTTTCAGCTCCTACTAGGTCAAAAAAAGAAAAAAAAAAAGGAGGGGGCAGAGTGGGACAGCCTTGAAGGAGAAAAATATAGGGCATTAATGAGCTCAGCTAAGTATTCTCCCAGGCTGCCAGAGAACGTGTGAATCATCGCAACCTCTTTAGAAGACAGCCTGAAAAAGAATTTTTATTTATTTTTGAATGAGCGGTATATGCACGTGATAAAACATTCAAATGGCACCCAAAAAGAGCGACGGTGAAAAGTAAGTGGCTCCCCCGCCATCATCCATTGTGGCCTAGTTCCCCTCCCGTGAGGACACCCATTTCAGGTGTGTTCTTCCAGAGATACTCAATCCAAAAACAAGCACGTACTTCACATACAGTTCTACACCTTGATCTTGAAACCTGTTCCGTAAGATAACTATATAATATTCTGTAAATAGTCTTCAGCGCAGCACTCTCCCACTCCTGAGAATCTACCCTACAGGAAAAAAAATGGCCCCAGTAACAAAAGATGTTTATTACAGAATGGTTTGCAGTGGCAAACAAATAAAACCCTGGAAATAAAATACATGCCCATTTTTCAGGGAACGATTGAGTAAAACATGGCACATCTGTACTGTGGAATATCAGCCGCTAAAAAGAGTGGGTAAACAGCACTGCTAGTTGATTTGGAGGCATTTTTGTGACAGATTTAAGGGAAAGCAAGATTCAGAGAATTGTAAAATGATATAATCCCATTTATGGAAAATCCAGTGACAAAAGTTTATGCGTCTCTGTTGTGTTTGAGTGATGGTATCATATCCCCATTCTCTTCCACGTCACGTGGCCTGCTTCGCTCAGCATCCTGTCTGAAAGGTGCTGCCGTATCCTTAATCGTGGTCCAAACAAACTTCATGTGTCGGTCCACATGGCACCCGTTGGGAGGGTGCTGCGGCCCCCAGGTGGAGAGTCCACGGCATTGGTGTCGGTGAGCACTCACCTGGACCTCAGTCAGACTAGGAGAGGCGAACGTGGGTGCCGCATGAGAAGTCCCTTCTAACTGACCGTGACAAGCCCTTTGACCTCCTTCCAGTCTCCATAGAATGAAATATGCAGAGTTGGTCAGCTGTTTGAAGCGTTCAGTGCGACCAGATCTGCCGCTCATAAGAGTCACATGGGGGAGTTCTAGAACGCTCAAGTCGAGGCATCGGGGCCCTGGCTGTGTTCCGGATGAAGCTTCGTGGGGCAGGCAGCACAGACGAGTCTGCCTTATGTCCACAACCAAGCCCCCCACACAAGAACCACCAGTGAAATGTTTCTCACACCGTGTTTTTAAACCAGATGAGCCCCATGAGAGTGGAACGAGAAGGAGGGTTCTGGCACACCCTGGCAAGACCATTGCATTGCACCAGTCCAGGGGCACCGTGTGCACTGTGGTCTCTGATGGCGGCAGCCGTGGAGATGTTCTCTGTGAGACTCTGCAGGCCTTCCCCTTCCCCGACTTCTGGTTCCAGGATAAGGATGCATTCTTCCAGGGTTCTGGTGTTTCCCTCAGAACGGATGTGACTGTCAGGGTTGGGGCTAATGACCCGTTTGGGTTATGACTTTGTCTTCTGCTGGGCTTCACTTGCAGTGGGTAGTTTTCTAGGGAAAGCTAGAAGGGTCAAATTCAGGCTGCCTCCCCTGACCAGACCGTATTTATTCACAGTGCTTTCATCCCCTCTGGACCGTATCCCTTACCCCTCCCCACCCCCACTAACAAGACAGAGGATACTTCCTGTCTCTGGAGCAGCATCTCTTCCTCTGTCCTCCCTTACAGGTTGTTCATCAGAAGTCAGAGCTCACTTCTTGCTGGCTTATCTATTCCTCTGCCCCCTCAGAGATGGAAGGGCCTTGTTGCTGACTTAGCAGCTTTATCCCGCACAGGGTGTGTATATGTATAAAAGGATATCGCTCATGTTTCTGGTTTGAGCAGATGGGTGGTTGATACTGTCTAGTGGTCCACTCTCTACCAGTGGGTGGGAGACAAACAGGTATGGGTAAGGATATTATGTTGAAGGTAAGGATATATGTATGTTTCTATATATGTATATATATGTGGGGAGAGAAAATTTAACATCCTTATTGAAAATACAAAAAAAAAAAAAAAAGCCAGGCAGTGATTTTGTTCATTTATTCAGTTCCTTTAACTGGCGTTTGGTGACCTGCTCTTGTTCTGTGCACAATCTGAATCTGGCGGAAAACCACTCGAAAAACTCATGAGAGCTGCGCGTCTTCCTTTTCTGCGTCACCCTCCTGGCCACCCCATCAGCAAGGCCTGCGTGGCCTCAATTTGAAATTCACATCTTTACCCGCCTCCTCCTCCCCATCCCTCTGCCCTCAGTCTGGTCCCAGCCACCACCGCCTCTCCTTGGATAATGCAGGGGCTACCTCATTGTTCTCCCTGCTTCTTCTGAACCCCGACGGTCTCTTTGCAACAACCGGAGGGATCTTTCAGAAACGTAGATCGGAACACATCATGTCCCTGTCCCCTGTAGTACTTAGAATAACAAGCATGTGTCTGACCTGGGCCACAACGATCTAGCCACGCAGGCCTCCTGTGGGTTCCCTTGAACAGACTCACACATTCTCCTCCATCTCCTGGGATACTCTTTTTTTTTTTTTTTTTTTTTTACTTTCACTAGAAACTATATTATCAACACAGTGATTGAATCAGAGTAGCCCCTTGAGTGTCTTTTAATTGAGGTATAATTCACATGTCATAAAATTCACCCCTCTTAAAGTACACAATTCAGTGGGTTTTGGTGTATTCACAAGGTTGTGCAACCATCACCAGTATCTAATTCCAGAACATTCTCATTGCCCCCCCCAAAAAAAACTGTACTCATCAGCAGTCACTCCCCCCCCGCCCCGACTCCTCCCAGCCCCTGGCAACCACTAATCTACTTTCTGTGTCTATGGATTTGCCTCTTCTGGACATTTCATGTAAATGGAATCATACAATACGTAGTCTTTTGTGACTGGCTTCTTTCACTCAGCATGTTTTCTGTGTTCATCCACGCCGTGCATGAATCAGTACTTCATTCTTTTTATGGTTGAATAATATTCCATTGTGTGGATGTGCCATGTTTTGTTTATCCATTCTTCAGTTGATGGACATCCTGGGGCATTCTTACTTCCACTTTTCAAATGGCTTCCTTTTCCTTTCTCTTTAGCTCTGGGCTAAAATTCACCTGGGTTTCCTGAATGGTGCTTCTCACCATTTGCACTCAAAAATGTATTTGTTTGCCTGTTTGTTTGTTTTCTGTCCCCCATTCTAGACTGTACGCCTTAGGACAGGAACTGTGCCTGATTTTGTCTACCATATCCAGCACCCTACCGTGCACAGCGTCCAGCGTACGGTAGTGCTTAATAATTGCTGAATGATTGACTCAGTAGATCTCCCATAGTTCTTATTTTACCTCCTCGTAAGGCAAAACGGTGGTGACCCTGTTCTGTGGGAAATTCTGCATCTAGCTTTCTGCCCGGTGTTGAGATCGAGGGTCCTCTAAAGCCTGAGGGCACTTAACGTGGTGGCAGGTTTCTAGAGGGATTTCTCTGGCGTAGAAGGCTGTCCCACTGGCCTTCTGCTGCGTAAGGGCCACAGTATCGTTCGAAAGTACACTTGGCTGCTAGTAGCAGAGACTAGAAATAACACCAGTATAAATTCCATGGAAGATGGTTTCTCTCGTGAGTAAAATGTCCAGGGTTTGGCAGCCTGGGGCTGGTATGGCAGCTCCACAGGATCCTTCTATCCTTCTGCTTCACCATCCCCAGTGGAAGATGGTGGCATCATGGTCCAGTATGACCCCTGGAGTCAAGCCAGTGGGTCGAATCCAGTTGGAATTGGGGTGAGGGGGATGGGCACAAAAGTGTAGTCCAGCTCCAGGTCTCTGGTGAGGATTTTCCTTGAAGTCCCAGCTCTTGTTGGCCACCCCTAGCTGCAGGGCAGGTTGGGAACTGTAGTATTAACTGAACACCTGGAGAAGAAAGGGAACAATGGCTGCTGGGTGGGCAGCTAGCACCCAGTAGGTCCATTTCCTGCCCACAGGACCCTGGGCCCTGGAACCAGCTTCTCCTCACTGGCCTGGACCTTCAGGCTCTTTTCCTTCCCTAAGTGGCCAGAATTAGTAAAGTGCCTTTCTCTACAGAGAGGGGGGTTTTGAAGCTTTTCACGGACCTTCAGTGTAAGAAGTTCACCATGTCACCAGCAGTAAGAATAATATTAGCTCCCCTTTATTGAACACTCACTACATGATAGGTTCTGCTCTAAATATTTTTCATGGGGTGATTTTCATAGTGCTCACAACACCCCTATTATTATCCCCATTTTATAGGTGAGCAAACTGAGGCACAGATAGTTGATAGTTGACTAACAACCCTACATGTTCTTGCTGCTAATAATGTTTTTTTCATTCTTCCCTTTCAATATATTATGAATAAGAGGATTAACAAATAAAGCCTGACCTATTTTGGTAGATTGACCACTGTTCTATCTTCCATCTGATTAGCTGAGATCTGGGGAGCGCTTTGTGGAAAAGCACCCAGCAGTCAGCCACATTGACGGGCTGTTTTCATGGAGTGCAGGAAGGGGCTTAACTGTTGGCACATCCAGCAAATGGCTGGTGACAGGAGGAAAAAGGATCCACAAACTATGCAGGATTTCCCCAGCCTGTGAGCCTGGGGCCAGCAGACCACAGTGTCGTCGTGCCAGTGGGCTGGGCTTGGCCCCTAGAATCACAGTCTCCCTGACTGCTCTTAGACGTCCGTAGGGAGAAAGAAGGCTGTTCGAAATTCAGGTTCTCTGAGAATTAATTCAGACACCAAGTCCTCTCTAGATGCCTGTGATCAGTCATGCTTAGTGGAAATCTCTGATTCCCAAAGTTCATCCCTGAGCCAAGTCCTTTTGGAGACACCTTCAGATCCAGGTTCGTGGCTGTTTGTGCTCTCCAGGGGGATGGCACGGCACGGGGCTGCCAGAGCCCGGCTGTGGCAAGGTAGTTTTAGTTAGGCGTGCATGTGGCTGCAAGTAGTGGTCTAAAGTAGCGTTGTCATTTCAATACACAAGATGTGTCAAATGACATGTGGTTCAATGGCTTGGCAGAGGGCAGAGTGAACACCAGCCCTGCTCTGACTCTCTCGCCCCCTCCTGGCCACAGATGGCTCCTGCACCCACCTTCCCTGGGGGGCCGGGGCACCCAGAGAGTTCAGGCCTTCTGTGTCGGCGGACTAGTGTTCTGGGGACAAGAGGGACCCTCTCAAATCCAAGTGTCATCTCCACATCCGAAGCTGGTACAAGGCAGACGGGGACGGACGAAGGACTGTGGGAATGAGGCTGACCCTTTTCATGAGGAGAACACTCTACTCAAATCCCTGAGGCAGAAACCTTCACCTACACCAACATGAAGGTACGGAGCCAGACCCACTGGGTCCAAATCCCAGTGGATTTGTGCCATCCACTTGCCGTATGATCTTGGGCAAGTTACCTCTCTGTGCCTCGGTTTGCTGGTCGGTTAAAAATGGGGATGCTACTAGACCCTCTTCACAGGGCTGTTATAAGGGTTAAATGGGTTGATAGTTAACTGAACACAGCGCCTGGCATGTAGTTAAATCAAAGCAAAAACCTCGTGCTTCAGGCCAGAGTGAGAATTTGCAAGGCCACATGGGTCTGGGAACTTGGCAGGGAATCCCAGACCCCAGCCAGTGGGGAAGTGAAGTGTGTCACTGAGGTTACGGTCTCTTCCTCTTTACAAGAAATTGCCAACCGCTCTCTCAAAATGTCTCTTCCTAGGTATGCTCCCACCCGCAGTGCCAGAGAGTTCCCCTACTGAAGTCTACAGCTTCAGTACATTTGGTGGTGTCAGAGTCCCGACATTCTGGCCAGGCTGCTGTGCGTGAAATGGTCACACGTTGCTGCTTTTCCTCAGCAGTTTCTCTGCAGAGGTCTGTCTTGTGTCGCTCTTCTGTGGAGTCGCTTGGGCGAGGCTGGAGGCGGGACAGCCACGGGACCCCCTGGCACAGTGAAGCCCTGTATCAGGATGCTTCTCTTCGGTAGGGGCGGGGGGGAGGGAGGACAGGAAACAAGGACATAAGACCCTCCAAGTCAGTGCCCCAACCTCAGTCATTATCTGCGGACTGAGTCAATCAATGAAAGGACTAGTGCTAAGTCGTTAGTGTGTTATTAATAGAATATAGGTCATAAGAGAAAACATGATTAATTGCAAGATGATCTCAGTGGCTAGCAGTTGAGGACCGAGATTTTCCCAAGGCAGAGTCTTTGCACAGCGCAGCTTTTCTTTGTTGGCAGGTGGGTGGAGGCCGTTGAATGAACAGGTATTTTCCCACATCACTCTTTCAAAGATGGAGTGAGGATGGGTATAATGGGAATCTTCTCTGAATGAAGGATGATGGAACCACTTTATTATAGGTCCCTGATGCCCCAATGTGAAGCTCTGGTGAAGTCTGGGAAGGAGAAGGCAGCTTGTAGCGAAGGGCCCCAGCGAGCCAGGTTCCCGTGTCACCCACTTGCACGATGAGCGCTGCACGGAGGAGAAAGGTCTGGCTGCCCCCAGCCACACTTGGTCAGGAGAGGGGGTGCGTGTGGCCGGGCCCTCTTAGAGGTTGGATGAACACTGCACAGGGCTGTGTGTCCTGCTTCAAGACAGAAAGCACAAGAGAAAGCTGCCCTCTCTGGGCGCAGAGAGAGAAAAGAGCGCACAGGCGTGGTGCTAGCCTTTGGGGCTGGGAATGCCGCCCGCTGGGAGAGCAGGTGCCAGCAGTCAGAGTCTCTGACCCGTCTGATTAGCGACCACTTCTTCACTTGGTCTTCGGGAGGACCAGGCAAAGGGGAGTGGAGAGGTGTAAGTGGATGTAATCCCTGCTTCGTAAGATTTCAGTGACGATCGGGGCGCCTGGGTGGCTCAGTTGGTTAAGCGGCTGCCTTCGGCTCAGGTCATGATCCCGGGGTCCTGGGATCGAGCCCCGCATCAGGCTCCCTGCTCAGCGGGAAGCCTGCTTCTCCCTCTCCCTCTGCCTGCCTCTCTGCCTACTTGTGCTCTCTATCTCTCTGTCAAATAAACAAATAAAATCTTAAAAAAAAAAAAAAAAAAAAGATTTCAGTGACGATCAAAACCAAGGTCAGTAGCATATAAGTACTTTGAAAGGTGGTATGAGACTGGTTTTCCGTATGTTAGTGTGGGACGGCGGAACTTCTGTCAGATACTTCCCTGAAAGCCCAATTTTTAAGCAGAGGGAGCAGCTGTTGGTAAATGGGGGTGTGGGCGTCTGCAGCCTCACCCGCTGCCTCCCTTCCCTCTGCAGTATCCGCCCCCCACCCCCCCAGGACCCGTACCTGCTGGGGCTCTGGAGGGGCCTGGCTCTGCCTCTGGCTAGCCCTGGGCCCCAAACACGTCACGTGAGCATTCTGAACCTCAGTTTCCTTATCCATCGAGTAGACAGTTCAGACTAGATCAGAGTGTTCTTCACCCAGTTCCTATGGACAGGGGCTTCAGAGAGGCGTTTGATATTTTTGAAACACAGTGTTTTGTGTTTTTGTTTTGTTTTGTTTCTGGAGAGACATGACATAGTTTTGTTTTGTCAGCTTAGAAAGGATCGCATTCACCGAAACATGAAGGAATGCACTCTTGATTTCTGAGGTTCCCTTCCAGTTCCATCAGTCAGTTATTTCTGTTGTAAATGACAGAATCTTCCCAGCTCCAACTGGCTGAAGCTGCAAAGGGAAGTTAATGGCTTTGGGACTGAAAGTCCTGGGGCTGGCCTGACTGGAGTCAACACTGAGGTGTCAGGAGCGCACCCTTCTCCACTTATGGGCTCGGCCTCTCTCAGCTTTGACTTCATTCTCTGGTGCCCCCCACCCTCCCAGGTGGCAGAGAGCCTTCAGCAGCCCCCGCCTTCCATCCCATGCCCTCCCCCCGAGGACTTCCGGCCACTTTCCAGGGCCTACATTGATTGGCCCTGTGTGGACCATGTGTCTCTCCCAGAGCCAATCGCTGTGGCCAAGGGGAGGAACCAGTCAGGCTGGGAGTCAGGCCAGGATACCCTCTCACCCCCAGGTGCTGTCATCTGGGATTCTTTTTCTTGGTGTAAGCCCTGGGAAGCGAGATGTGTGGCCCTGTGAGTGTAGCCTGTGTGACAGACAGGGGGGCCTGGTGGGTGTTGCTCTGGTGGGTGTGTTGGGATTGCTAAGGCAACTCCAAGGCCATCCTCCTTTCCTAGGTGGTGTAAGGAGGGGCTCTAGGAGCTCTGGCTGAATTGCTGACCCTGTAGCCCACCTTTGCTGCCGTTTCCCCAGCCCCTCAGCATCCTTCCCTCTGCTGTGACCTCTCCCATGTAGGAGGGACCCCGTACTGATGGACATGACAGCTCCCACCGCCACACGTCGCTGCTGATGTGCCTTTAAAGAGCCATATACATCACTCTAGAGAAGGGAAGGGGGAGAATGAGAGTGGCAGAAAAGCAATTTCCACTGTCATTTAAAAAGGCAGCTGTTAAAATTTTACAGGAGCTTTATTGCAGGGGCTTCCCAATCATCCCAGGACTTTTTTTTAATGGAAAGTCTGGTGATAAAGGAAAATGTTCTGGGTGCCTCTGATTCCCTCCTGCCCTGCAAAGCATCTTAAAACCACAATTGTCAGGGCTTCATAGACCAGCGTAGGGAAAGCAACTACCCAAGAGACTACTTCTGAGCTTTTAAAGAATATGTGTTTTTCTGTTTGGTGTTTCTATGTATAGTAACTGTATCTAATTTTATTTTGTGCTTTCCTAAATGGCTTGGTAGTAAGCTATGGGAATTGTCAAGAACTGCACTCAACTCTGTCCTTCGGTGTTAATCGAGTCATTTGGTTTTGTGAACAAATGGAAATTCAGGTCAGCCTGCTTAAGTATCAAAGGAAGTGTTTGAACTCAAGGCCTGGGACATTCTGTACTGAACGGCTTCAGGCGTGGCTAGATCCAGAGCCTCACAGGAGGTGGCCAGGACCCCATTTCCTTCTACTTCCTGGCTCTGTATTCCTCTGTACTGGTTTTGTTGTCCGATAGGCTCTGAGGCAGGTCCACGTATATATCCAACCAGCTAAGCAGCGCCCCAGGAGAAAGAAACCATCTCTTTCCCTGTAGTCCCAGGACATGTCCTGAGGCTGCTGTTTATTGAACCTAATCACCCTGGCTTCAATGCCAGGGCCACCCTGAGCCATCTCTGAGGCCAGGAGCAGGGAAGAGGAGGTTCAGTGGCTTTATTGGCCCCGCCTGGATCGTATGACCAGCCCTCCCCCTTCCCTGCCAACTCATGGTGGAGGTGGGGGGTATTCCCGCAGGAATTCCAGGTGCTGAGGGGGAAAGGTAAGGTTCAGGGGACTGACTCAAAGGGACCCCTTCCCGTACAACTCGCAAGGATCTGAGTCAGCCCCTGAGCTCACCAGTTACCTCCCTGGGGAACCTGCTACTCCACCTTCACTCTGTTTGGCGTCTGGCTTCGGGATTCCTAATCTCAGGTCCGTGCACCCTTCTATCTGAGGACGGAATTCAGAGGACCATGAAGTTGGCTGGGGGAGAAAGTTACGTGTTTATTTCCTCTACCGTCTGAAATTTAGCACTTCCTTTCCTTCCAAATGAGGGCCACAAGCCACGTTGTATTGGCAATAACTGTGACTTTGTCACCACTAGAAGGTAAAAATATTTCCATATCACATTACAATTGTTGCAGATATTGTGCAATATCATTTACACTCCTCTGTTTCTAGATTACTCTAGTTATTGGACCCACCACTAGGATCTCGTAATTTAAAGCATTCATAAAGAAGCACGAATATTACTGTATCTCAGATTAGGTTGTTGTTGTTGTTTTTTTACAGATACTTTGATAGCTGAGTATAATTGGTTTTCTTCATAACCTTGTGTATTGTATTTTGTACACTTAAAAACATGATTCTGAGGAGGAGTCCACACTCTTCTTTAGCAGGCTGCCAACAGGGGTCTGTGGCATGAGAAAGGCTAAGAAGCCCTTTTGGCTTCTCCAGGAACCTCTAGGGGCAAGATTATTGAAGATAACCTGATTCCTAGATTCTGGAACATTGGCTAGCTGCTTGCTAGGTTTCCTTCTGGGGAGCTTCATTGAGGAGCTGGCTGGAGTTTGAGCTCAGTGTTGGTGTTTGGGTAGCATTTGGACATTGTGGGATTGGGGGGAGTGGGGCAGGGAGACATTGCCAGCCTATAGTTAGCTCTCTCTTCATGGATCGCCATGACTGTTGGCCTAGCCAAGTGGTCAGGAGCGGGCCCTGGATCCAGGCTGCCAGGGTTCATCCCAGCTGTAATATACTTCTGACTGGCTGGGCAGCCTCAGCCAATGGGTTCTTTACCCCCTCTGTGCCTCAGTTCCCTAGCATTGGTGAAATCATAGTGTCTACTTCTTAGGGTTATTGAGAGAGTGAAATGAGTCAGCATGTGTCTGCTAGGACAGAGCCTGGCACATAGGGAGTGAGAGTCATTAATTGAATGGCCATTCCTTACAGGAAGGTTCTAGATTATCCCCTCAGATCTCGCCTCCCTGCCTCAGTAAGTACTTGGCCTCAACTGAAATGTGAGGGTGAATAATATGGACAGTGGCCGCTCAGCCTGGAGACATTCATTCATCCATAAAATATCCATTCAAATATGAACAACCCTACTAAATATTCAGAAACATAAATTAATAATATAAAGTTTTCATGAAATATCCATTCACATATGAACAACCATACTAAATATTTTAAGACGTAAATTAATAATATAAAGTTACAAGTCAGGACAAGTGCTATTTCTCTGCCACTCCTCTGCTCAGAATTGTCTGAAGGAAATATCCTCATAATGGCCTTCCATCTGCCCCTGTCACCTCCCTCCACTCGTCCCCTCACTCACCCTGCGCTGGGCACACAGGCCTCCTGCTGGCTCCTAAAATGCTCCACACACGTACTATGCCTCAGGTCCTTTGCACTGGCCATTCGTTCCCGTGGCCTGGAAGGCTCTTGCCCAGACAGTCACATGGCCTGTGGTCCTCCTGCATTGAGGTGTCTGTCCTCTCCTCAGGCCTTCTCTGACCAGTCTGGGAAGCAGCAGGCCCATCCCTCTGCTCACCCTGCTTAGTTTCCTTCAAGACACTCACCACTCCCTCGGGCGCCTGGGTGGCTCAGTTGGTTAAGCGACTGCCTTCGGCTCAGGTCATGATCCTGGAGTCCCGGGATCGAGTCCCGCATCGGGCTCCCTGCTTGGCAGGGAGTCTGCTTCTCCCTCTGACCCTCCTCCTTCTCATGCTCTCTGTCTCTCATTCTCTCTCTCTCTCAAATAAATAAATAAAATCTTAAAAAATAAAATAAAATAAAAAATAAAAAAAAAGACACTCACCACTCCCTGACCCCGCATTATTTATTGTCTTCCTCTCCTCCTGGAACGTCTGCTCTCTGAGGACAGCGACTTTGTCTTGGTCACCGGTGTACCTTTGGTCCCTAGCACAGAGCAGGTATTCAATAAGTACTCGTTGAGGGAGTGAATTTGTGACTGACAGAAACTGGAGCAGGAGGGCTCAGGTTGCCAAAGACATAACCTCGTATCGTGCTTTTCTGTAGATGCACAGTCTCTGACCTCGGCTCTCCTGGGACCCCCAGGGAGCACTAGTGTCCAGAACATACAGAGGGTGACTACAGTGTGGCTCTGTTTGCTTAAATTGTGCGGCTAGGACACGTAGGCCTCTGTTATTTTTAAAAACTACTTGAAAAAGTGTCGAAGGGAAAATGGAAGTCTCCTTCACTGTCCTACACGTCACCCACAAGCCTCACATCCTCCCTCGGAGGTAATTGCGTCAGCAGTCGGGGGGCGTCCTGCCACCCCTCTTCCCGCACACGAACGGTCCTCCTCATGCGGAGACACACTTACGTGCTTTGCAATATGAAGAGAGAAGAGGCCATGCTCTGTGTGGGAGCCTCTGCAGCACGTTTCCCACTGTCCCCAGCAACGGTGGAGCTTGGAGATCTTGGTTCATAGCATCTGTCGGTATATCACACTTTTTTTTTTTAATTAAATTTTAATTCAATTTTAACTCCATTTACTTTTTAAAATTTACACAGAATAAAATCCACTCTTTGGATGTCCAGTTCTTTGATTTGAAGCAAATGCATTCGGTTGTGTATCTGCCACCCCAATCAAGATACAGAATGATCCCCTCACCATCCCCCCCCCTCGTGTGGATGTGCTGTTTCCCTTCAGGCTAAGTCTACAGTATAGGTACTTACACATAATTAAAATATGTACATATAGTAAATATCCGTGATAGAAAGATTTTGAATATATTATAATTAGGTCTCGGGGGTTTTTGCTAGTGAACATCCTCTTTTGTTTCTTTGGCATAGACTAAGCAGTGACGTTCCAGTTGCTAGTGGGGCGTTCGTAAATGAGGACACCAACCTTTGTTGGCAGGATGCAGTCAGGGTGCTCGGGAGCAGTGGGAGTGGGGGCATCATCTGATCCTTGAGCACCAAATGGCCCTAACAGTATGGAAAGTGGAGACCAGAAGATTCTGGCATCCAGACTCTGCACGCGGGTAGTGCTGTTGGCCGAGTTGCAGGGACCAGGGAGTCAAGCTTTGGGAACTGAGCGAATCCAGACAGCCACTTCTCTCTTGGCTGTTTGTTGGATCTCCTCACATTCCTTCCTCCTGGCCTAAGGCTCCGCCCACATACCCAGAGTGTGTTTGTGGGACAGTCTCAAGGGGCCAAATTTCCATCAAAGAATGCTTCTTAGCACAATTCCTTCTTAACTTTTTTATGTTGGGGGTGCCTGGGTGGCTCAATCGGTTAAGCGTCTGCCTTTGGCTCGGGTCATGATCTCAGGGTCCTGGGGATCGAGCCCCGCATTGGGCTCCTTGCTCAGCTGGGAGCCTGCTTCTCCCTTTTGCCTCTCAAATCAGTAAATAAAATCTTAAAAAAAAAAAAAAACTTTTTATTTTGAAGGAATTTTAGATTTCAAAAAAGTTACAGAAAACATATGGAAAATTCACATGTCGACCCTTCACGCAGTGTCCCGTCATGTTACCATCTTAATGTACCTTGTCACGATTACCAGAACCAGGAAATGAGCGGTCCAGTAGGATGAACTAAATCACAGGGTTTAGTCATGTTTTGCTTCTTTTCCGCCAATGACCCTCTTCTACCCCAGGATCCTACTCAGGATGCCACACTTTGTGGTTGTCCTGCCTCTGCTTCATCTCCTCCAGGCTATAATGGTTCCTCAGTCTTCCCTTGGTGCTTCCCGACCATAACAGTAAATATGCATTTAAACCCCTTCTGTGATGTTCTAGGCGCTGGGGCTTCAGGAATGAACAAAACAGAATCCTTCCTCTACGGGAACCGACATTCTCCTGGAGAATAAGACAACAGACAGACAAACAGGTGAACGTAGGAGAAGTCGGGTGGGGAGAAGAACTACAGCGATGAGTAAAGCAGGAAGGGGGCTGCCTGGGAGAAACGGGCAATTTTAGGCAAGGTAATCCGGGAAGGCCTCTCTGAGGAGGCCCCGAATGGAAGCAGTAAGGTGGGTGCCCAACCTAATTCTTCCACCGGCCTGCGGGAGAGCTAAACCAATTATCTCACTTCAGAACAGGGTTTCGGGAATCCTGGCAAATAGGACAATGTGTCCCCTCTCCGAGGGGCCGCCCCTACTTAGCTCTTGCCCTCAGTTCCCCTGTGAAAATGCCGAGCATTGCCAGATCTTCTGATATATTTTTCCCCGACAGAAGGCAAAAATGAAGAATTCTTACCAGTCCAATGAACCCAAATTATGTTACATCAGATAATTTTCAGTGATTTGTGGAGGAACATATTTTGTTTACATTGTATTTGTTATTAGTTATTAAGTTACTTTTGCAGCAAAAGATGCCAACTTTTCATTTTGGTAGTACTGTGGTTTCCTTTTTAAATATACATATATATATTTACATATACATATACATGTGTACATAAATACGTGTATACATATATATTTAAGTTTAAAAATGAATTGGTTTACTGGGGCACCTGGCTGGCTCAGTCGGTGGAGTTGTGCGACTCTTGATCTTGGGGTCGTGAGGTCGAGCCCCACGCTGGGTGCAGAGATTACTTAAAAATAAAATTTTAAAAATGAAAATGAAGTGGTTTAAAGAAAATGTTAAGTGAATAATTGCACAGATGGGACTAGATGCAGCTGAAAAGGAAGAGCAGAATACGGTGACTGAGGCATCGTAAGCACTGTTCGGGCCCAGACTCCCACACTTTCTCCTCCAGGTCAGGGGTTCTCACCCAGGGACCTGCAGAGAGATTGGCGAACTGTTAGCGTGGACTTGTGCCCCGAGCCATTTGTGTTATGGTGGGTGCATCGGCCAGGAATGCTTTTAGCTGCAAGAACAGAAAACCCAGCTCACAGCGGTTTAAACAAATGAGGATTGATTTCTCTCCTGTAACAACAAACCCAGAGGTACTTGGCTGCGAGGTTAGTTCAGAGGCTGAGTGGTGTCTGGTCTGGAGCTTCTTGGATTCTCTCAGCCTTCCCCTCGAGGTCGCAAGGTTGCTGCTGTGGCTCTAGCCATGACAAGGAGGGGAAGGTCCCCAAGCAGCACGTGTTTTCCCGTCGTGAACTGCTTGAGCATTCCCACCCCCCACCCCCCGCCAAAATCCCCCCAGAAGATTCCACTTACATCTCACTGGCTAGAAATGTGTCACGTGGCTTCCCATAGCTCCAAGGAAGGTGGGAAATTTCATTTAGCTTTCCAGCTTATCTTGGGGCAGAAACCAGGGGAAGAGGGACTTAAGAATGTCAGTTGGGTTAGCTAGCCAACAGTGTCTGGCTCCACAGGGGAAGAAAAACAATAATCATTAACATTAATGGGTCCTGACTCTGTGCCCAGCCCTTCCCTGAGCACTTTACGTGCATGATCTCATTCCGCGCCCCCCCGCCGCCGCACTCACCCTGTGAAGTCGCTGCTGTGATCTCCCCCACAGTAATGACTTGGAAACTGAGGCACAGAGTGGTGAAGCCACTTACCAAGTAGAGGAGCCAGGGACGGGGACATTTGCAGTCTGTCTCCAGAGCCTTCGCTCTTGGCACTGCGCTTTGTCTGGGGTCCCAGACTGCTGGCTCTGTGACCTCGGTTTAAATCCTTCCAGCCAGGGAGGAACAGGGCCGCATATTTTGCTTTGGGGAGGTTTCAGTCATTACAAAGCTTTCTTGTGAACCACATCCGTGCTGTGTTAACTACCTCTCCCTGGGTCTGATCCAGTCCTGGTGAGTAGCACAAACCCCGTGTCTTCTTCCTGGCTTGCAGATCGATGGCTGAGAAGACCTCCTGGCCTCCCCTTTCCAAATTGTATCTGTGCTTTTAATTCCTCTTCCTAGAAAGAGGCTCTGGCCTTGTTTCCTTTCTTGGGGTTCTGCTGGCCAATTCAACACACACTTAACCATGAGCCTCCTCTGTGTCCAGCCCTGTAGTGTGGTGGTGTGGGGACCAGCTCATGGCCGGGTGGACCCTGCACTTGTGGGGCTCCTCATCCCGTGAGGGAGGCAGGCCCTCAGTGGCAGTGACTGTCCAGAGCGCTCAGGGCTGGATGGGGAGAAGCCCAGGGGGTGGTGGGCCGCCAGAGGAGATACCTCACCTCGCTAGCCCGGAGGTCAGAAGGGGCTCCTGGAAGCAGCTTTGGGCCTTAGAGGAGGAAGAGACTCATCAAGGAGCAGTTTCTCCTTCTCCATGTCCCCTTTCTTCAGTGAAACTACCCCTTACGGCTCTTCTGTCTGAATCTCCACCCCCTTCCTCTGTAAAATGAGGGGTTGGGACTTGGGTCGCCATCCATCCGTCTCACAGACATGGGGCATTTCCCATTTCCCGGTCCGGTGCTGGGCCCTAGGCTTACAGGGATGCCCTCCTGAGAGATAGTATTTGGGGAGAGCTCTGTAGGTAAACAGCCTGGAGTGATGAGAGTTCTAACACGGGAAGCCACAGGGCTGCAGAAACTCAGAAGGGACACCAAACCCTGCCTTGGGATTTCAGGGCAGGCTTCTTGAAATCAAAATGGCGATATCAAAAATGGTTTGACGTGGTGGCCAAGAGCACAGGCTCCAGAGCCCAGCTAAGCCCCGGGTAGGGAGTGCAACCCAGGGGCCTCCTAGCCCTTGAGAATTGAAAAGTGATTGTGGAGCTCAGATACTTAGAGTAGTGCCTGGTGCCGAGTAGTTACATAATAGACAAGGTGGTGGAGGTGGTGGGTGATCAAGGCTTATATGCATTAGCCTTACTGTGTGTCAGAGGTTAGGGAGCTTAGTCTCCGGCCTATAAGATAATAAGCATTCACTGGTGCCGTTACGATGATTTATTTTCCAAATATGACTATTTACTTTGCATCTAGCCCCAAGCTGGATGTAGCAGCTCTGTGCTCTGGGAACGGGCTTGTACAGCCAAGGCCTGGGCCAGAAATCTCGTGGGAGCAGAGCAGAGCGGCTCTAGTGTGTGTTGGAAACCCACTGCAGTTGGCTTTCCAGTCCTTTTCCAACTCACTAGTCCCGGGGCCTTTCAGCACTGGCCGCTAGCGTGTGGGCTGCCCTTGACCTCTGTGACCAGAACGCATGGATGCTCTGCTCAGCCCATCAGCCGAATCCCAAATTAGACCTGACAGTGTGATTTTTTCTCTGGGATGGAGCCGAGAGGGCAGAGCCCCAGTGGGTGATTCCGCGGGAAGGTTGTCAGCCCGAATTAGCCCAGGCCCTTTCGTGCAGCCTTGCTGCTTCAGCTTCCTCTAGCTAATCGGGTTTTCCAGGCCGTTTCTGGCTTCTGAGCAGCCTCCTCCCGTCCCCAGGGGCTGAGACTTGGCCAGGATCCCTAAGGAGCTGTGTTTGATGAGGGCCCCCAGGCAGGCTCTGTTTGGGGAGAGCAGGGGGAGGGCTCTGGGTCCTCTCATCCCTCACGTCAGGAATTCAAAGTGGCGATTCCCCAGGGACGAGTTGTTCCATCCCCTTATTCTCTCTTCCCATCACTGAGGTTCATTTCTGGCGGCCAGAGGCCACACCACACCGCCTTGCTCCTCACCTCCCATCTGTGGTCACAATGATCTCTGCATCGAGCTGCCTACCTCCATTCACAGGAATGCCAGTGATAGGCAAGATTCTGCTGCGGTAACAGGTTGACCCCGAAATCATAGAAGTTGGACCCCACAGATGTCATTTCCTTACTCGTGACACCAGGCAGGTCAGGTGGGGGGTGCTTTACATTGTACCTTAGAGACGCAGGTCAACGGGGGCTCCCGTCTTGAAGCGACTAGAAACACGTAGCTTCCAGGGTCACCGGCAGGAGAGGGAACAAGAGAGTCACATAGCACTTAGATGTCAAGGCCCAGAGTGACACAGTTCAGTTCTGCTCACACCCAGAACTTGTCGCATGGGGGCTGGAAAGTGTTCAGTGAGCAGTAAGTGTCCTGGCCACAATAGTCAGTTGTGCAATTTATTAAGCACTTTCTGTGTGCCAGGCCCTCTAGGGCTTTGGAAATACAAAGGGGTCCCCACCTTCCTGGAACTCAGTTCAGGGGAGGAAACCAGAATCTGAGAAACAGCTGTGTGATTGCATCTGCACTAGGTGCCCCGATGGAGGGACCGTGAGGGCATTTCCCAGGGAGGCCTGATGTGTTTGGAGGGGTCAGGAGATGTCTGTGGTAAGGACTGACACTTGAGGGGAGGCCGGAGGGAGGAGAGGACCTTAGTGGAATGTGAGGGAGCGTTCCCGGTAGAGGGAACAGCATCCACGGAGTTCTGGACTGGGAAGAGCTCGGCTCTGCGAAGGAGCTGGAAGGCCAGTGGAACTGCAGGGTGACAACGGGGAGACGTTGGGAGGAGTTGGGTATTTGGAACACCTACCTTGAGGAGCTGTTGCCAGAACTGAGCTCAGTCATTGTCTCAGCAAATAGCGAGTCCCTGCTCTTTGGCAGGCGGTGTTTCAGGTACTAGGGACAGAGCCGTGAACAGGACAGACAAATGTCTCTGCTGTTGTAGAGGCGGCGAGAAAAAGAAATACGGTGATTTTCCCCAGGAAAATGAGTATGACCAGTAAATAGGGTACTTTCGCAGAGAGTGTAGGGTGCGGATGCTTTTGGCTACAAATAACAGGAAACCCCATTTGTGTTAGTGTAGGCTGTCAGGGAATGGGTGGGCTCCCCAACTCCCAAGTCCAGGGGTTCTTTGGGCCACCTTCTGGGCCCATGACTTGGCAGCTGCACAGTGGCATTGAGGACCCAGGTTCATTCTGCCACAGCCCTGGCTGCCTTCACTTTAAGGCAGGCCCCATCCACAGTCCTAGTGTGGCACCTAGGGACACTGTGGGGCGGTGTCAGTTGGAAGCCAAAGCTTTTTCAAACTCTCTGTGCCCCAGGCACCTTCACTAGCTCACTTTTGTGGCTAATGAATTGCAGGGGCGGCGGCTGCTTCAGACAGGAGACCATGGAAAACAGGACCACGGTAGGGCGAGGAGAGGGAGGATGGATGGGGGCGGGTTAGGAGGTGGAGTGGACAGGGCTTGCTAATGGCAAGGCTGCTCGAAAGAAGGAATGTTGAGCAGACAGACAGACACAGACTCACACAGGTGTCCCCCTTGCACTGTGGCTTCTTCCCGTAGAAGTCATGGTCCACATTTGCATTTTACGGGCTCAGAAATCTTGCAGGAAAGAATCCTGCTTCTTTGGCTCTGGGACCTTTTTATTTTCTAAAAGACACTTAGTAACACATTCTGCCAAAAAAATTGGAAAAATTTTGCTTCCATGCTTCTCCTCCTCGCAGCGTATTAGAGTCACTAAGAAACTCCCAAGGCCTGGGCCCCACCCCAGACCAGTTCATTAGCATCACCGAGGGTGGGACGAGGCGTGGGATGTTTTTTCTTTTAAAGCTCCCCAGATGTTTCCAGGGTGCGGCCAAGGGTGAGGACTACTACTTTATCGGGTTCTTGGGTGAGCTTCACATTTAAAAAGCTGTATTGTTTGCATCTCTGATCATCAAATACTTGCGTGTTGTTTAAAAAAAGAAAAGAAGAAGAAGAAATCAAAGGACCCAGAATCCTCCCAGACGATCACATTTGCTAACTAATTTGTTCCTTCCCAGTGTGTGTCCTAAAACAAGGTGTTTCCCCACCTTTTCAAAGAGATTTTTAAAAAATTTTGGGGCCTACTTGAACTGTATAGGGATTATAGATGACATAATCAGCTGTCTATTTATGTTTAAGTTTATTAATTTTGTGACACATTTAGAATCATTATGGTATAAAAAATGGTGAAATGTAAATGTTGCTTACATCTTCTCACATATCAGAAAACAATGTTCTACTCTTCACAGGCATCCTTTTCACAAGAGTCATTTTTCTGGCCACTTATACATATTTCCAAAGTCCATCATTTCCATGTCCATCTGAAAGGGTGATACGGCACTTCTTGAACTTACGTATTATGCTTTCACTGGAAACGATATCCCAAGCCTCAGGAACCCAGTCACATATCAGACATTTGGGTTTTTTTAATTCCCCTTTTTAGTTGTGTATTGGTGATCTCTAAACTATAGCCAACCACACTAACTTACTTTGTTACATTTAAAAAATTAAAACAACAAACAGAACCCTAGGGGCGCCTGGGTGGCTCAGTTGGTTAAGCGACTGCCTTCGGCTCAGGTCATGATCCTGGAGTCCCTGGATCGAGTCCCGCATCAGGCTCCCTGCTCGGCAGGGAGTCTGCTTCTCCCTCTGACCCTCCCCCCTCTCATGTGCTTGCTCTCTCTCATTCTCTCTCTCTCAAATAAATAAATAAAAAATCTTTAAAAAAAAAACAAACAAACAAACAGAACCCTAGGGGTGCTCGGCTGGCTGAGTCCATAGAGCGTGCGACTTTTGATCGCGGGTTGTGGGTTCAAGTTCCATGTTGGGTGTAGAGATTGCTTAAAAAAATAAAATCTCTAGGGGAAAAAATCCTGATTTTTTTTTTTTTTAAGGACAGTTACTGAAAATGGATAAACGAATGAATGTGAACACATAAGAGTGGTTATTATAAGCACTTGTTTTTGAGTCAATCAGACTAATCATTCCAATATGAATAAAAAATTGAGGAAAATGAAATTTCATCCCCCCCAGTGGCACTCTGCTTCAAGACAGGTTTCAGTATTACCTCACACACTTTTTTCAGTTTCCCAAATTCTAGTTTAGTGCCTCGTAAGACTTTGCATCAAGTAGTTTGTTTAAAATAAATGAATGTTGCTTAACAATTATTTGTCCCAGTTCCTTTGTAAAAGAATCTTTAAAAGGCCTGTTTAAGTGACTTACAGCACGTGGAATGACCAGGGCATGCCCTTGGGAATATTTTCTAAGTCTGTTATAACGTAGGTCTCCTATTTATCGTTATGGAAACCAGTATCATTTAAGCCTTTAGGAGCTAATGTGTCTCTGCCAAATAGTGCTGTGTTTGAAATAAGGTAATACAAAAACTCTAAAAGACAACTCTTATTCCTGAGGATCTATTTTTTGGGGGGGGCGGGGATCTTGCCTTATATCTGGGCAGATCTTGGATTCAAAGTACATTGATTAGGTTAAACACACAGATTTGGCTCAGTGCCTTTGACTTTCCTGCCATGAGCAATGATTAGCTGGAGAGCCGGGGTTCTCCGACTTTCCCAGCTTTTAATCCCATTCATTCATTTCTTCATTCACTCATACAAGCATTGATTCATTTCCTGTCAGCTACCCTAAGAACTGGAGTGGAAGATTGTAGTAAAAATGGCCTGCGTTGGGACTCCAGCCTTCCAGTTCTACCTGCGGGACTATGGCCAAAGCACTTAACCTCCCTGTGCCTCAACTTCCCTGTCTATAAACTGGAGGTGGTAATACTACCTACCTCCTAAGATGGTTGTGGAGAGTTAGGGATTTCATACAGATCCACCATCCCAGGTTGGAACATGATCCAAACTGACCGATTATCATTGCTGCAGAAATATCCGTGTGATGGCTGCTTCCCCATACCCTGCCAGGGTACAAGCTCTTTTGCCCGTCTAAAATCCAAATTTTCCAGAATTCTAAACTACATCTGGCCCAAAAGGTTTGGAAAGGGATCACGCAGTATAAAAGCACTTAGCATGGTGCCTGGCACATAATAAATGCTGTGTTAATGGTACTGATTTATAATTATTATTTAAAGTGCATACCTCACCGTTCTTAATCATCATCATGGAAATGCAAATGATAACCACGGGGAGATACCATTACACACCCATCTCAATGGCTAAAATAAAAGACAACATGGGAGGAGATGAGGTCAGAGAGAATTCCATGGGAAGCCTTATAGGGACTGAGGCTTTCTCCTAAATGTATAGTGGGAAGGTTCTGAGCACAAGACGGACGTGATCTGAGTCATGTTAACAGAGTCCCTCTGGCTGTGTGTGGGAGCAGGGGTGGGAGCCAGGAAACTAGGGCGGAAGCTCCTGCCAAGTCCATGGTCCAGGCAAGAGACACTGTGTGGGGAAGTAAGCAGATCCTAATATTTTCAAGGTGGGACCACATGGACTGGGTTGGCGGGGTGGGGTGGGGGGGTACCTGGGAAGGATGGCACTAAGGTTTTAGCCTCAATACCAGGTGAATAGGGAAGACGTTGAGTCGAGGACCACCTGAGTGGAGGTTTGCAAGGAGAAGGTGAAGGTGGTGTGAAGAATCGAGAATACACCTTTGGGTCTGTTAAACGTAAGACGCCTTTTAGGCAGCTGTGCTAGCCAGCTAGGAGGCAGCTGGATGTTCAAGTCTGGAGTTAAGGGGAGAGGTCTGGGCTGCAGAAGGAAATGTAGGAGTCCTCAGCAAAGAGACAGTATTTAAGGCCAGGAGACTAGACGAGATCACCAAGGGAGGAGTGTTGATAGAGAAGAGAAAAGCTGTCCAGAGTCATGATGAAGAATCCACAGAACAGGTGGGAATGGGGGGCCAAGGGAGGGCGAGACCCAGGGAGCACAGAGCCCCTGAGGCCAAGTGAGGACAGGCGACGTGATGGACAAGTGGCTGATGGGAGTGGGTTCAAGAGAGGGCTTTGGGGGGTCTTTTGGGGGTTTTTGTTTTTGAAGAGCAGTTTTCAGGTTTATAGGAAATTGATCACAGAGACTTGTCCCCACCGCACGATTTCCCCTGGTCTTTACATCTCCTGTTAGTGTGGTGCATTTGTCACAACTGATGAACTGATGTTCATTATCATTAGCTAAAGTGCCTCATTTGCATTAGGGTTCACTCTTCGCATTCTCCGTTCTGTGGGTTTTTGCGGATCCACCATCACAGTACAGTACAGAATAGTTTCATGCTCCACCTGTTTGTTCCTCCTGCTCTCCCCACCCCCACCCCCCACCCCGGGCAACCACTGACTGATCTTGCTCCAAAACCCGGCCTTGCGTCCACCTCCCCAGCAGAAATGAGCTGTGTGAACGTGTGGCCCCGTGTGTCCTGTTTGTCACTCTGTCTCTAGTGCTCAGGCCACCTCATCCAACACACCATAGTTGCACAGTAAAAGTGTGTGAAATTAATGTCTTCTCTGATTGGGGAGGGACTCGAGCTTGAAGGGGACCTTGGAATCAGAGGCTGTCATTCCAGAGTGTGACAAAAGTGTGTCTTACGGGCCTGAGCTTCTGTCCCCAGTGAGCATCTTCCCTCCTCCCTGCCACGGGTGTTAGGGGGAAGGAATGATCGGAAATGTCACCTGGGCATCGGGTGCCCCCAAACCATTGTCCCCTGGCAGGACTGACATGGCTTCCCCATCTGTAAAATGGGATACGGACAGTATTGACCCCACAGAGCTGTCGTATGGAGTCAATGAGATAATGCTGTGAAACACCATAGGTGTTAATAAATGTGAGCTGTTGTTAAAAGTAATAATATCATTACCATTATTCTGACTTCACGGCACTCACCAGCTGGTGGGGGAGATAGATATCAGATCATCACTCAAATAACCACATAATTTAACTGGCAATTAAACTCTTAAGGAAAAGCCAGGGTACCTTGAGAGAGTAGCAGGGCGGGAGATTGGCGGGGGGGGGTCTGGGAGGGTCTGAGAAGACTTTTCCTGAAGAAGTGCCCCGCTAGCCTGGGCTTGAAGGATAAAGAGGAACTCCCCCAGGGGAGAGGTGTTTTGGGCAGAGAGAATAGCTTGTACAGAGGCCCCGAGATGGTGCGCGGCTGAAGCGTGTTGGAGGAACCTGATATGGGCCCTGATTGGGGGTGCGGGGGCCGGGTCAGCAGGCCTGTCATACTAGGCCTGGTGATAAGAGATTTGGACTTCCTTCCCACGGCCCCTGGGAACCACGGAAGGGTTTTAAGGAGAGCAGTGACACTGTTCGGTTCGGTTTGGTTTTTTAACTCCTGCGTGTACTCTCAAGGCTCGGTGTCCTGATTCCTTCCCCTAGGACAGTTTGTACCACTTGCTGCAAGCCAGGGTCACGGGCAGCTGCTCCAGCCCTCCCCCCACACGCAGCACCTTGAAGCGCGCTGTCCTCCGGCCACTCAGTGTGCGGGGATAAAAGGAGCTTTATCTAAGGAGAGGGTGCCCTGGTTCCAGACTCACGGCTCCCGGGGAAAGCAGCGGCTTGCCAGCCCAGGCCAGGCCACGGGGAGGCCCGCAGCCCAGGTCCCAGCAGCCCCGCCTCTGCCTCGGAAAGTCTCTGGGCCTCGCTTCCTCTTCGAGAAGGGCCCGAGTGCACTCCCCACGAAGATTACCTCGTTTCCCCCCAGACCCGGAGCTGCCAACAGCACCCTTCCTCCCCGGGTCCCTGTTTCTTTTATAAGATGCCAACCAGTATGTTCTCTCGGTTCCCTCTTCTGGGCCAGGCCCGGGAGAGGAGCAGGACAGGACAGGGAGGGGAGTTTCCAAATTACCTTTGTCTTCTCGGGCCCCGGCACAGGAGATAGCTCTTTTCGTGGGCCAGTTGCTTGGGGAGGCCCTCTGCCAGTGCCCCCCGCCCTGCAGTGCGGGCCCAGGTGAGTCTGCCAGCACCCCCTCCAGCCTGGGAATGATGTCAGATTCCTGGGGTGCGGAGAGACCCGGGTACCCCGAGCAGCCACTCTGCTGGAGGGGCCTCTGCCGGTGGCTCGGTAAGTGGAGGCCCTTGCTGTCCCTTGCTCTGCTGTGCCCGTGGCTGCCTGTTCCCAGAGGAGGGTTCGGACCCCAGGGGGAGGGCAGCCTCCCTCCAGAGCACTTGGGTGCCTTGCGCCTTAGGAAATCCACAAGGCTTGGAACTGTGGCTCCTTAGCTGTGCCACCCACGTGGCTGAGAGACTTTTACAGAGACTCTGAAACAGATGGGCTCCCCATCCAGGCCTGGTGCTTGCTCTGAAGTGTGTTCTGGATATTGTTGACTCCTTTAATCCTCCCAACAGCCCTAGGAGGTAGATACTACCGGTTTTATAGATGAGGACACTGAGGCACAGATAAGCAGCTCACTTACTGAGCCATACAGCTAGGAAGTGGCAGAGCAGGACTCAAACCCAGGCCATCTGGGTGACTGCCCGCCCGCCCTGCTGAAACCTGCACATGCTCTCCTTATCGCATCACTGTTGATTTTCTCCGCAGCACTTATCATAATCAATTTGTTGACTTGTGTGTTGCCTGCCTACACCGTTTAGCACGTAAGATCCTGTGGTGATACAGATTACGTGATACAAAGTACACGTCTTGTTCGTTACTGTAAACCCAGAATAGTATCTAGGATAGTACCTGGCACACGGGAGCTGCTCGGTCAGTCTGGGTTGAATGAATGAACCAAAGTTGCCAGTGGAAAGGATGTCGAGAAACTGGATCTCTCGTACTCTGCTGGTGGGAATATCAAATGGTACAGCCACTTGCCAACCCAGATTGGTGATTTTTTTTTTTTTTTTTGAGAGGGAGAGCGAGTGAGAGAGAAAGAGAGCGAGAGCGCACGAGCAGAGGGAGAGGGAGAAGCAGAATCCCCGTTGAGCAGGGAGCCCGACGCAGGGCAGATTGACAATTTATTAAAAATTAAATATGGGGGGGCACCTGGGGGGTTCAGTTGGTTAAGCATCTGCCTTCGGCTCAGGTCATGATCCCGGGGTCCTGGGATCGAGCCCCACATCTGGCTCCCTGCTCAGCGGGGTGTCCGCTTCTCCCTCTCCCTCTGCTGCTCCCCCTGCTCTTCTCTCTCTCTCTCTCTCTCTCTCTCTCTCTCTCTGTCAAATAAATAAAGAAAATCTTTAAAAAAAATAAATAAATATGCAGCTGTTCTGTGACCCAGCCATTGCATTCTTGGGCATTTATCTATCCCAGAGAAATAGACTAATGTTCACACAAAAACCTGCACACAGTTGTTCATGGCAGCTGGAAACTGGAAACAGCCTAGATGTCCTTCAGCTGATGAATGGTTAAACCAACTCTAGTACATCCATACCGTGATATCCTACTCAGCAGCCAAAGGGAACAAACTATTGATAACATGGCATCCGTGTAGATGAACCCGAGGAAAAAAGTCAGTCCCAAATGGCTACATACAGTAACCATTATACAGACGCCATCTAGAACTTTCATAGCTAGAGAGGAGAAGTCAATGCCTGGCCTTCAAGCTTCGAAGGACAGGCTGACTCTCTTGGTAGGGGCAACTGGTGACTTTAGGTTGAAGCCAGTGCTCATGGACCATTCTGAAGATCCCAAGGCCCTGAAGAATTTTTTTTTTTTTTAAAGATTTTATTTATTTATTTGACAGAGAGAGAGAGGCAGCTAGAGAGGGAACACAAGCAGGGGGAGTGGGAGAGGGAGAAGCAGGCCTCCCGCCGAGCAGGGAGCCCGATGCGGGGCTCGATCCCAGGACCCTGGGATCATGACCTGAGCCGAAGGCAGACGCTGAACGACTGAGCCACCCAGGCGCCCTGAGGCCCTGAAGAATTATGCTACATAAATGGAATAACAAAGCCTGGATGACAGCACATCTGTTTACAACATGGTCTGCAGAATATTTTAAGCCCACCGCTGAGACCTACTGCTCAGAAAGAAAAGATTCCTTTCAAAATATTACTGCTCACGGACAATGCACCTCGTCATGCAAGAGCTCTGATGGAGATGGATAGTGAGATTCATGTTTTCGTGCTTGCTGACACAACATACATTCTGCAGCCCATGGATCAAGGAGTCATTGTGACTTTCAAGTCTTATTATTTAAGAAATATATCTTGTTGGGGCGCCTGGGTGGCTCAGTCAGATGAGCATCCGACTCTTGGTTTTTGAGGGGTTCAGGACTGCAGTGGCAGAAGTCACTGCAGATGTGGTGGAAACAGCAAGAGAACTCGAATTGGAAGTGGAGCCTGAGCATGGGACTGAGTTGCTGCCATCTCATGATCAAGCTTTAATGGATGAGGAGCTGCTTCTCATGGATGAGGAAAGGAAGCGGTTTCTTGAGATGGAGTCTACTCCAGGTGAAGATGCTGTGAAGATGGTTGAAATGACGAGAGGATTTAGAATATGACATAGACTTAGTTGATGAAGCAGCAGCAGGCTTTGAGAGGATTGACTTTATTTTTTTATTTTTTATTTTTATTTTTTTTGAAGATTTTATTTATTTGTTTGAGAGAGAGAGAATGAGAGAGAGCGAGCACATGAGAGGGGGGAGGGTCAGAGGGAGAAGCAGACTCCCCGCCGAGCAGGGAGCCTGATGCAGGACTCGATCCAGGGACTCCAGGATCATGACCTGAGCCGAAGGCAGTCGCTTAACCAACTGAGCCACCCAGGCACCCGAGGATTGACTTTTTTTTAAAGCACTTCTCCTGGGGGTAAAATGCCATGAAACAGCATCGCATGCTAACGGTAATCATTGGTGAAAGGAAGAGTCAATCGATGTGGCAAACTTCATTGTTGTCTTTTTTAAAAAATACCACAGCCCCCCCAGCCTTCAGCAACCACCACCTCGATCAGTCTGCAGCTACCGACATCGAGGCGAGACCCTCCACCAGGAAAAAGATTGCGACTCGCTAAAAGCTCAGACATGATGGCCAGCATTTTTTAGCAATAAACTATTTTTAAATTAGGATAGGCACTTTGGGGGTTTTTTAGACATAATGCTCTTGCACACTTAAAAGAGTACAGTACCGTCTAAACATGACTTTTATGTGCACTGGGAAATTCATTTGACTCACTTTCTTGAAATAATCACTGTATTATGGGCCTGGACCTGAACCCAGAGTCTCTGCGAGGTATGCCTGAATATGGCATCTCGCAGTGTCTTACAAGTATATGTGAGTCTTCAGTTTCCTCTATAAAAATTTCTGTTTCAAACAAGTTGCCAATCAGAGGAAGGGGGAGTGGAGGGTGGCTCTGGTCAGAGAGGAGTGGAGAGGTTATCCATTTCTCCCGAGGTCAGCCTTGGAAGGGATTCAGGTAGGGGAGGGACCTGGCCATGTTGGCATTTCTGAACGAACCTGGCTGCCATAGGAGAGACTGGGGTTAGGGTGAGGCTTTTAGGGGGGTGGTAGCCCAGCGCCCAGGGAGAGGAGCTGGGGCAACTCCCAGATCCTAACTCGCTGGTCCTTCTCCTGTGTTTGGCCGCACAAGTCTGGAAAGGGGCTTTGTGTGCAAGGAAGGTGTCCTGGCTCCAGCCTCGTCGTTCGTGGGGGGAAAATGGCTTGATAATCACCCGTACGCCACCACGAGTCCCTCAGAACACATTTTACTCCGTTAATATGTGTCATTGGCCAGCCCCCAAGTCTTGTTTGGGGTGTGGATTACACAGGTGTAGACAGGTGTCAAAATTCATTACCTGTGCATTCAGAACAGGTACACTTACGTGCTTATACTTCAGTAATTAAGTATCTTCCATCAAATCATAACGATAATAAAACAGTTCATATTTATTGAGCCTTTACTCTGTGCCAGGCTCCATGCTAAGCACTTTCCAAGTGTCAGTCCATTTGATCGGCACGACAGGTCTGTGAGATGGGTACTTCTGTGGGTATTTTATAGATGGGGCAATGCTGGTGAAACCTCTGGTCCGTGGTCACAGGGCTGCCTCGTGGCAGAGCAGTGATGGGCGCCCAGCACAGGCTGACTGCAGAGCTCAGGTTCCTCTGAGTTCCCAATCGTTTTGCCCGGGCCTTTCCCTTGATCCTGATGGACCGATGATACACTGCAGCCGGTGGGGTCTCCTTGCTGAGGGCCTCGGACCACGTGCTAGTTCAGAGAGCCCCGCTGTCGTCAGATCTTGGGGGAGCCCAGATCCAGAAGTCCGACCTTTGATTGAGGAACAGAGCCGCTGCAGGAGAGCCCGGGCTGGGCTTTCTTGTCCGCTCTCATCCGCATCTCCAGCCAGCTGGGGATTAACCCCCTGCTGTTATCAGGAGAAATAGAACATAGGATGCTTACTGCAGCTCGGCTCTTGTGATGGATGAGGGCAACAAAGTAACCCGCGGTGGGAGGTTCCTGAGCCCTTGCGCACAAAGGACAGCGCAACTGGCTGTTTCTGCGGCGTCACGTGTGGGGCGGTCTGGGCGGGTAGGGGACGTGCAACTTGAGACCTGTAAATAATCTCCTTATGTCAGGGTGTCTCTGAAGCCCCCCTTTCCCGCTTGCAGAGAGGATTCCGTGTTAACAGTCAGAAAATGGCTGCCTAGTTTGTGGGTCCCTGTTAGGATGCTCTTAGTCCCAAGTAACAAACCCTTGACATCATTTGGCCAAATGGCAAAGAAATGTAACGTGTCTTAGATGTCCATCAGGCGGTGGCCGTCAGGTGGGGTAGGATCAGCAGCTCAAATGTCTGTCATTAAGGACTCAGCTTCTCAGAGTTAGCTTCATCCTAGTATGGAGAGATATAGATCTAGATATATAGATATAGATAGATGTATGCCTTTTTGTCCCAGGATGGCTGCCAGTGACAGTCAGGGCCACTTGCTTTCTTGTCCACGACATTAGGATGGGGGGGGGAGCCCATCCTTCATGGGTTATAAATACTTCCTTTAGGGGCGCCTGGGTGGCTCAGTCGTTAAGCGTCTGCCTTCGGCTCAGGTCATGGTCCCAGGGTCCTGGGATCGAGTCCCGCATCGGGCTCCCTGCTCGGCGGGAGGCCTGCTTCTCCCTCTCCCACTCCCCCTGCTTGTGTTCCTGCTCTCGCTATCTCTCTCTCTGTCAAATAAATAAATAAAATCTTTAAAAAAAATAAAAATAAAAATAAAAATAAATACTTCCTTTAGTCTGTGATCGGTCCCCCTTAGGTCATGCCCCCCCCCTCCAGGCCAATCAGGTCACCTGAGGAATGCCACACCTTGACTGCCTATGACCAGTTGGGGTCCCTTATCCAGGAGAAAAAGGAATGGGTACGGAGCAGACAGCCAGATGCCTGCCACAGCTGGAAAGGGCCTCCAAACTCAGTCCCTGACCCAGGCTCACTAAGTTAAAAAGCTGTGTCAGGCCCAACAGACAGTGGCATTTGAGAACACAGAAATCTGGTTTTCTTTTGAAGGAGTAGAGTGATCTGTGTCCAGTTTCTGCCTTCTGCCTGTTTGTCCACCCAGACAAGTAGAGTTGGTCTCCCATAGACCACTTGTCTGTTGGCAGAAACAGTATGCGCTGCCTCCTTTCTCTAGGTTTTTCTTACTTTTTCCTTCATTCTCTGTCCTTCCCTTCCTTCCCCCACTTTGAGGTGTGTGTGGTGTGTCTAGAGCTATGTACATATCCCTGCAAAATATACACTGAGATTTAAATAAGAGCTTCCAGAAGTGGTTTAGGGCTCCGTATCTCAGTCTGTTTCTTCTGGTTTTCCCCGAACAACAGGTTTTGAGATTGACCAGGTCGCTCTGTGAGTTCCAGTGTGTTGTGTCTGCCCACTGGGCAGCTGAACGTGATGTATACCTGTCACTCCTCACGTTTCCAGTCCCCGGTGTGGCACCCGGGTCACCCCCAGCTCCACACCACCACAGACGGCACTCTGTGAACGTCCACATACTTATGTCCTTCTGAGTCCCTGGGGTTTACATCCAGGGGTCATGTTAAGGCAGAAGACAGGTATCTCTCTTTCCCCAGGAATGGCCGGGGTGTTCTTCATGAGGCGGCTCTGGCCCACGCGCCCTCCAGGGTGTAGCAGAGTCCAGCTTTCCCCGTTGACTTGTCACCATTTGCTTTTATTCTGCTTCCTAATTTGTGCCAAGCCAGTGAAGTTGGGGTCTCAGATTGCTAGTCTGGCTGAGGGCTACTTCCTGCCTCCTCCCGCACCTGTTACCCAGACTCAGGCCTCCCTCGGCATGACTGGCCCATCGAGAGATGAGATGAGGCGGGAAGGGCACGGTCATCAGGGCCACACTCTGGAGCCGGCTGGCCCAGGTTCACATCCTGACCCTGCCATCCAACCTGGCAAGTTGCTCAACCTCTCTGAGCCTGAGTTTCCTTAAATAGAAAATGGGAACAACAATAGTATCTATATCCTAAGATATTTTGAGGATTTAATGAGATAATACATATAAAGCATTGTGGACAGTATCTAGCATATGTGTGATATGAAAATATCAGCAGTTACTATCACTATCACCATTATTGAGGGTTGTAAGGTGTCTGAACATTCGAATATTTTACCTTTTTTCTTTTAATTCACTGCAAATTGTCCGCCTGTGGAGGCATTTCTGGCTTCTCTCTGCCGGCTTTTTAGGAAGCATGAGAGAGACTGTAGTGAAACTTGTAAAAAGACAAATTGGGCCTGGATATACTCCTCTCTCCCACATTTGGGTGGGTGGCATATACTCATTTGCATGTATGTGGTTTTATTTTTAATTTTCTAAAATGCGCTATGTGAATTTTTAAAAACGTCAACATTATAAAAGTATGTAAGGTAAACATTGAGAATCTTGCTCCTCCTTTCCCTGCACCCCCCTCCGATCTCACTTCTTGGAGATAACAATCATTGTAAACAGTTCGCAGTGTCGCTGCCATTTAAGGGTCCTATTAAGGGTGCGGACCCTGGAGCCAAGTGACCTGGGCCTGCGTCTTGGTTCCGGCCCTGACTGGCTGTGTGACCTAGCGCATTAGCTCGCTGTCGCCTTCATAACAAAGCGTTATCATAGCCTGGCTGGTTTAAATAACGGAAATTCATTTTCTCCAGTTCTAAGATTTCCAGTCTAAGACCAAAGTGCTAGCAGGGTTGGTTTCCTCTGAGGCCTCCCTCCCTGGCTGGTAGGCATCTGCCCAACTGCACTTGTTCCTCTGCGGGCACATGGGGCCCACTGTCTCTCTGTGTCCTAAGTTCTCCTTACCAGGACACCGGTCAGATCGGATTAGGACACACCCTAATGGTCTCCTTTTAATTTACCTCATTAAAGGCCTTAATCGCCAAACTCAGTCACATTCCAAGGCACTGGGGTTGGGACTTCAACATCTGACTTTGACATCCTGTGCCTCACTTACCTCCTCTGTAGAATGGAGACAGTACTGCATCTAGCTCAGTGCGCTTAATGAGCGTATGATATATAACGTGCATGTAAAGTGCAGTGTTATATTCGTGTCTGCCCTTCTCTTGATGTTGGAGTCGCTGGGTCCACGGATGTGCATGGTTTTAATTTAATAACTGACAAACTGCCTTCAAAGAAGGTTCTGCTAGTTAGTACCCCCACCCACAGGACAAGGACCAGTTTTTTCTTGCCTCTTGGTTTTTGTTTTAATAATGGAAAAATTTCAAGCATTTCCAGAGGTAGAAAGAAGAGCATACAGAGCCCGCAGGTACGGGCTTGTCACCGGGGCCTGTCGTTCCTGGCACACGGCCAAGCACGCTTCGTCCATCCCCCTGTCTTTGGATTATTTTGAAGCAGTTCTCCAACATCGATCGTTTTGTTCGGGAGGGGTTTAAACACCACTCTCACAATGCGCCTGTGCCTTATGCAAGAGAGGAGGCTTTTTCCATTAAATAACCCTTGATTCGTGTGGTGCTTTCCACTTTCCAGGTGCATCTTCTCCCTTTGTTCTCAAATGCCCCTAAAAGGCAAGTGAGACAGGTGTATCTGTCAGGAAAACAGCATCTAGGTATTTCTAGGTATTTCAGGCGGAGGGAATTCGACACAGAGAATTTGGTTAAATGAGTAATAGAGGAACGGGGGAACCAAACAGGGACAGGGAGGCAGTCCTGAGACTAGACCCAGAGCTGGAGGAACACAAGGGGGAGGTGGTATTACTGGAGCCCAGGGCAGTGGGGGTGGAGGGTGAGAGGGAGAAGCACCCCCATTGGCTGAACTTAACCAGGAATCCTGGGAAATGTAGACCCCTGTGATTCAGAGCAGGGCCGGAGGTGGACAGGCAATGGATCAATCAGGGAAATTGATACCCATTTTATAGATGAGGAAACCAGAGCATCTAAGTGGCCTGGTCAGGGGTGCTTTGCTTGGTGACAAGCACCATCCGGGAGCCTGGACTCCCTTGGTCTCCTGGGAAACCTGAGGCAGCTCCTCGGGCATTGCCGGCCAGCTGCTACTCACTGCTGCCTGGGACGGGCCTCCCTTGGGAGGCTCAAGGCCATTTGCCCATGGTTACAATTTCTTCCCTTGCTGGAGGGAGCCTCTCCAAGCTCCCCCCACCCTAGGTTCAGATAAGACACTCCCTTTTGTTCCTGTCAGAGGACTGGGTTGTGCGGTGACCTGAGGAAAGCCTTCCTGAGGACTCTGTGCCTACAAGCAGAGCTGCACCCTCCTGGAGCTGCTAGCTTTGTGAAGGTGGGGGGAGCCTAGGGAACCACGGGCCATGCCAGATAGGCAGACGAGGGAGTTGAACAACAGTGCGGGAGTGAAATAAAAGAGTAGGCGGTCAGTCCTCAAGAGAGCCCCCAGTCAGAGATGATGAGGATTGCTAACAGTAACTGGGCCCTTCTCGTAAAGCAGGCCTGTTTCAGGTACTTCACACTTCACGTAGATGAACCTCCTTAATTCTCACAGTAATCCTGTGAGGTCAGTACGACTAGTAGTCTTAGAGAAGAGAAAGAGAGTTCGGTAACTTGCCCAAGGTCACGCAAGCTAACATTCCTGGTGATCACCTATGCTAGGCTCTGCTCTAGAGCTTTACATATTAACTCATTTTTAAAAAAGGTTCTATTCGTTTATTTTTAGAGAGAGAGCACGAACAGGGAGAGGCAGAGAGAAAAATTTGAAGTGGACTCTGCCCCTGAGCGTGGAACCTCACACGGGGCTTGATCTCATGATCCTGAGATCATGACCTGAGCCCAAATCAAGAGTGGGACACTCAACTGACTGAGCCACCCAGACACCCCTACAAATTAACTCATTTAATGTTCATGTCAACCCTGTGAGGGAGGTGCTTCTGTTATTTCCATTGTACAGGTGAGGTAACTGAGGCACAGGGAGGTCGAGTGACTGGCCAAGGTCACATGGTGGAACTGCGATTCAGACTCAGACAACCCGCGTTCTGACTCCACGCTCTTAGCTGCCACACCGCACCGAGTCAAAGATGAGAATTACCATTTGCTTGCAGGGTGCTTTGTCCTGTACTTTTTCAGATTTTGTCTCCTTAAAGGAGAGACAGATCATGGTAGCCATTTGACGGGCAAGGAGACAGCCAGGGTGAAAGAGGCGGAGGGCAGATAGCAGCTAGCACACGTCCCCAGCATCACAGCAGGTCCTGTCTAAGTGCTGCCCACACAGGGCTTATCAAAGCGCCCTCCCAAACCCTGTGAGGTAAATACTCACAGAGGAGGGACCTGAAGCTGGGGGAGATGAAGCCGCCTTGTTCAGAGCTGGGAGCTATGCCTCGGTACTCGGGTCCTGTGCTGTCAACGACCCTCTGCGGATCTCCACGGAAGTCAGTCAGGATCATTCACGGGACATTGACTGTGTGCTGAGCACTGTGCTGGTGCTGAGAAAACAGTGAACAAAACTGGCATCGATAGTCATCCTCAGGGCGTTCACATTCAAGTATTTGGATTCAAGCAGGGCTGGCGTTTGGCAGTGTTCACCAGCTGCCATCCCTTATAATTGCCTGTTGCCTGTGCCATACTGGTTTCTAAATACTTTGTATCTCAGCCTGGAATATAAGTAATAGATACTCAGCAGTTCTGGGATGCTTCAACAGCTCCACATGTCAGAAGCCCAAGTGTGTGCTTCTGAAATCATTTTTAGCTTCTCCTCATGGTTGCAAGATGGTTGCTGTGGCTCCAGCTGTCACATCCTGTCATAGCCACGAGGCAGGAAGTGGGGAGCCAGTCAGGACCATGTTTCTGCTCTTTTATCAGGAAGCCCCTCCCTGCCCCCTCCTTCTAGCAGATTTCTCAGCTCTCAGCTAGAAAAATTAATGTCTGGTTTTTTCAACATCAATATTGGCAGGTAAGCAAAGGAGAATAGGTTTGGAATGTTACGGGGAGGCTAGTGAGAATGTTTGCTCTGGCTTAGGAAGTGAGCTTCGCCTTGCGCTCAGGCCCGGCCCCAGGTGTTTTTCTTCATGCCATGGACATTGGTGCATTTACTCATGCAACAAGATGGGAGAGCCAAGAGGTTAGAAGCATGGACTCTAGAGTTAGCCAGCAGGATTGGAACCCAGCTTTGCCATTTACCAGCAATGTGACCTTGGGCTTCAGTTTTCTGGTGTATAAAATGGAGATGGTAATAGTACCTCTTAAAGGATTGTCGTGTGGAGCGAATGGGTTAATATGCATAAAGCTCATAGAACAATGCCAGGCGCATTGTAGACCCATATAAATGTCAGGCAGTGTGATCATTCATTCTCCCATTCACCGGATGCCGATGAGCATCTCTTCTAGGTGCCTGCTCCCCCAGGGAGGCAGGAGAGGGGAGGGGTGGTGCCTGCTCCCAGGAGCTGGTCTTGCGGAGGGCAGATGCGTGTACGCGCAGCACCCAACAGGAATGCCAGGTAGGATAGGCCAGACAGGGAGGGCCCCAAGGGCTTCCCAGGGGCAGGGGGCAGTACCAGATGGGGTGGGGGGGGGTTCAGGGAAGGCATCACTCAGGAGGCAGCTTGGGAAGCAGGCCTCAGGAAGAGGAAGGGTTAATGTGCAAAGTGCAAGGCAGTTACTCCTGGCAGAACCCAAGGCTGAGGCCAGGAGGCAGGGATGCCGCGCGTGGTTGGGAATTAGTTGGGAGTCCTGGGGGTTTTTGGCCTGTGAGTTACAGATAGTTTGCATAGAGAAATCATCTTTGAACCCAAGTTTAAAAAATAAAAAGATCATCTAGAGTTGGCAAAACCATTTGGTCATGGGGAAAGATCTTTGGAAGAGGAGATCCACAACTTCCATTTTGGTAATAATGGAATCAGTTATTGGGCACTTAATTGGACACCAGGCCCTGTGCTTTATATTAATTCCTCGGTGAACCCTCCCAGCCTCCTGTTAAGTTAAGGGTGGCGTTCCTGTTTTCCAGAAGAGTCACTCGACCTTCCCATGCGTTCAGTCATTGCCCCTTTAGCATGTGTGTGTTGAGCACCTGCTACCAGCCCAGTGCTGTTCTGTGTGGTGGGGAGTGAGTAGAGAGTCCACATTTTATGGAGCTCATGCTTCTGGTGTGGGGGATGGACAAGCCAACTCTTAAATGGAGAAGCGAATTGAAGCCAAGCTTTCTCCAAAGCCAGTACTCTTGACTGAGATTCAAGATGCTGCTGTGAAGTGGTTGGGGATATAGACTCACATCCAGCCTCATCTCCTCCTGGCTCTGTGTAACCTTGGGCTAGTGACCTCCCCTCACAGAGCTTCAGTTTCCTTATATGTAAAATGAGGATCTGGGTAGGACCTCTACCAGTCAAGATTGTGGTCTGCTACACGTAACAGGAAGCCAGCAAGCAGTAGCTTAAATAAGGCAAGGTTTTTCTCTGGCACATAGGAAGGGAAGGGAGTATGGGTAGACTGGGGCAGGGCCACTGGCTGGGAGAGTGGGCTCCCCTGATTCCTTGCCCCCGCCGTCCTCAGCATGTGGCTTGCAGCCTCTGATCACAAGATGGTTACCTCACCTCCAGGTATGGTGTCCACATTCCAGGAAGGAGAAAGGTGGAAGGCGTGTGCTGGCTGAGCTTAGTCCTTTCTACTGGAAAGCAGTAGCTTTACCAGAAGACCTCCCGCCCACCCCCAGCCGACTTCCACTTAACCTCTCACTGATGAGAATGGGACACAGAGTTAGCCCTAGCTGCAAGGGAACCTGGGAAAGGGAGCTTTTTTTTTTTTTGTAAGATATTATTTATTTATTTGACAGAGAGAGACATAGCGAGAGAGGGAACACAAGCAGGGGGAGTGGGAGAGGGAGAAGCAGGCTTCCTGCTGAGCAGGGAGCCCGATGCGGGGCTCGATCCCAGGACCCTGAGATCATGACCTGAGCTGAAGGCAGACGCTTAACGACTGAGCCACCCAGGCGCCCCAAGGAGCGGGCTGTTCGGATGGGCATCCTGCTGCTGCAAACGAATTCAGACTTCTCTCAGGGAAGGAGGGTGGGCTTGGATTTGAACAACACTGGAGGCTCCGCCGTGCAGCCACGAGTATGAGGCCCTCGGCACCTGGAGCAGCCCCCCGGTGGGGAGCGTGACATAGTCTCCCACTGAGGGCCTGAGTTCTTGTCGTGGAGAAAGGACACCACCCTGTGTTCCGTCTCCTCATCTGCCCGTCAGGAGTGAGGTTCCTTGCCTTCGTGCCTCCTGAGCAGCACCTGTGAGTCTATGAAACCCTGGATGGGAAGGACTGCAAGGTACATCCCGCCCTGTAGGAGGGCTGGGGCTGGCTTTTGTTGGGAAAGTTGTCTCTTTTTCTTAAAGCTGAGCCCAGCCCCGGCACCTGATGGTCGGCCAAACATAGTGACCTGAGATGGCTCATTTATTCGTATCTCCGTCCCACTCGGGTCTGAGGAGCGTGGGGGCGAGAGCAGGAGTGACAACCGCATTTCTGTGACCGGATCTGGCACAGCGCCTTGTACCCACCTGGTATCCGGCTTCTTAGGACTAAAGGCCGTGGAGCTCCGCTTCATGTGAGCAAACGGCCAGATCCTCTCTAGTCTGTCCCCTTCTCTGTGCCAGCGCTGTCCCTGTTCAGGGCCATGCCCCGCCCTGCCCCGCCCCCCCCCAAGGGATGGCTACCCAGCCTCCTCATGGGACTCTGCTGCTCGGCGGGTTCATTACCTACGGGGCACTCGGGTGGGGTCACTGCCTCCAAACACACTGGAGCCTTTGCACCTGCTGCCTCCGTCCCCCTCCGCCTGCCACCACCCCTTTCGTGAAGCCGTCCTTGACCCCCACTGTGCAGCACCCTGTTCTTCCTTTTATCCTTTTACCCTTTATCCTCTCCTCGGCTAACTTTGTGCTGACTCGTGTACTTGGTAAAGGCACTCAATTCATGCGTGTCTCCCTTCCCCGGCCAAAGGGCAGAGAAGGGCCTACCTCGTTCCCTGCTTTCTTACATAGCTGGTTCCCAGGAAATATGCGTCTAGTGAATTGGAAATCAGCTACATGAATGGAAACTTCCTGCTTTGTCTCCCTGGTTTTGAAAACCCATTCATTAAAGGTAATTTGGGAGACTACAGGAAGGTAGAAAGAGCACATTTTCAAAAATCACTGGTAGTCCCAGCACCAAGAACTAACCCCAACTGACATTTTTGAGCATTTTTTTTCAGTCTTTTTTCTATGACTGCATCTGCACATGTATATAAATGTTTAACGTCCTAAGGTTGAACAGTGAGACGTGCGGTAATCTATTTAGCCATTCTCCTGTTGTCGGACATTGGGTTTGGTTCTCTCTTTTTGCTTTATAACCAATGCTATAAATGTTTTTCTTCATTCCCATTGTTTCTTTGGGATCGATTCCCAGAAGTAGCATTACAGGCTCAGAGGGTAAGAACATTTTTAAAAGCTATTGCCAGATTGCCTCTAAAAAGGTTCCATCAACTGTGAACATTAAAAAAAAAAAAAAGAAAAGAAAAGAAGGTTGTCCTTGGGGTGCCTGGGTGGCTCAGTCGTTAAGCGTCTGCCTTCGGCTCAGGTCATGATCCCAGGGTCCTGGGATCGAGCCCCGCGTCGGGCTCCCTGCTCCACGGGAAGCCTGCTTCTCCCTCTCCCACTCCCCCTGCTTGTGTTCCCTCTCTCGCTGTGTCTCTCTCTGTCAAATAAATAAATAATCTTTTTTTTAAAAAAAAGAAAGCTGTCCTAGGTATGAGTGGCTGATTTCCTGGTGTCCTGGGCTCCTGGAGAGCCATTGTTTTAGGCTCCTGAGGGCCCAGTGCCCCCTTCCAGCCCTTCTGCCTTGGTCTTAGTGCCCCGGGCAGGATGTTTGATTACGGTGTTGTGCAAACAGAGCTGCAGGCTTTCGCCATCTGCCAGCTGGTCCTCAGGCTGACAAGAGGCTTTGCACCTCGTAGTCAAGGGTCAGGACTAGAGTCTTTCTAGAGCTTACTGTGGGATCCCTGCAGGGGCAGAGCTAGGATGCGAGCTAGCGTGGCCCCGCAGCCCCTCTGCCCTGTAAGGCCTTCTCTGGGCGGGTGCGGGTCCTTGCCCCTCTGTCCCCCAGCCGCCATGTGGTGAGCTGTCCCAGAACCGCTGCTGTGAGTATAGCCCCCGCTCTGGCCACCTCCCCTGGGGCCAGGAGGAAGTGCACAGTCCCTCAGCGTGCCCAGGATGTTTGTGTTTGGCTGGCCAGGTGAAGTGGCTCTGCCACTTCTGGGAAGTGGAAACCTTTCTTACAGGAGAGAAAGTGAATTTTGAGCCAGGGGAGTGACAGAGACTGGGGTGGCTCTGTGTGTGTGTACGAACACACACAGGTCTTCAAGGAGGGGCTTCCCTGTTTTTTAGCCATTTTATTTATTTGTTTGAGAGAGAGCTGGCGGGGGTGGGGGAGGGATGGAGAGGCAGAGGGAGAGAATCTCAAACAGACTCTGCACTCAGCACGGAGCCCGTGACCCTGAGATCATGACCTGAGCCGAAAGCAAAAGTCGGACGCTTAACCTACTGAGCCACCCAGGCGCCCCTCAAAGAGGGTCTTATCTGTTTTTTTAAATTACACATGGAAGACAAGAGTACAAGTTCATTGTTTAAAATGAACGGATACAATGCAAAAGACTTTAAAAGACTTTAAAACTTTGTTATTGTGAAATATAACACTTGCACCAAGAAGTATGTAAAATATAAATACACAGTTCAGTGAACAAGGATAAAGCAAGCGCTCATGTAACCCCCACATCAAGAGAGAAAATCTTGCCAGTACCCCAGAACCCTCTGTGTACCCCTGCCATCTGAACCCTCTCTTTCTCCACCAGACTTCCGTGGTCACCATTTCTTGCTTTTTAAAGGTTTGTTCGCCTAGGAGAGTAACCCTAAGTAAGTAACATGGTTTCATTCTGCCTGTTTTTGAACTTTATATAAATGAAATCATAAACGATACGTGTTGTTCCGCGTCTGCCTCTTTTCCTCAGAATCATGTCTGAAAGCTGCATTCTGGTTTTGATGTGAGCACATTTCTGGGACCAAAGCTCATATCCATGGACCCACAGACAAGCTTTACAAATGTTCATATTCGTGCATTTTGTTTGAGGAGTCTTAGAAAAAATATAATGAATCCAATATTGGTGTGATTATTAAGGTTTTAGTAAGTGAGTTGGTTGAAAGGATTATCTTAAGCAAATATTAGTAC